>NC_058115.1:23860000-24100000 GCF_914725855.1 Thunnus albacares
CCAGAATGCAGGAAATGAAGTGTTTCAACACTGGGGGGGGGCACATTAAGTTTGGGGGTCAGGGGGTTCTCCCCCAGGAAATGTTGAGCGTCAAACGAAACCCATGGCTGTAACTAATGATCATTTCCATTACTGATTTTTTTTTTCTCAGTTAATCCTTTTATCGTTTGGTCCATGTAATGTCAGAAAACAGTAAACTAATGCCCATTATAATTTCTCAAAGCCTCTCAAAGATTTTTTTTAATCAAATATCATAGAAAACTAAGAAAACAAGCAAAAATTCACATTTAAGAGGCTGGAACCAATGAATTTTTGGGCATTTTTGCTTAAAACATTGCTAAAAACAAATGATCTATTATCAAGATAGTTACAGTTGTCAGTCTTCTAATTGATCCTTATCAACCGATTGTTTCAGCTCCAGTCAGGACGTCCCAGAAATGTTTTAGCACTTTCAGTGAAATTTGGTAGAATCTCGACTGTGGGTCAAGGAGTAAGGGATTCATTTTTTCTTTTTAGTGTGGAACCAGAAGGGATTTACAGTATTTTTTTTTAAATCATTTTTAGTTTTTATCTCACTACTGATCATTTATATAAAAGAAAAAATCTGGCACATGTATTGCATGTATGTCTGTCAATATGTTTATAATCTGATGCAGTTTAACATTTTCTAAAATTAAATGAACCCACTGAGGATTGTGCAGCTTTAGCAGACATGCACTCTTGGTGTTTTCCAGTTTTTTCTTGTTGAGGTCAAATCTCAATCTTGTGCAATCAATATTTTTTTTCCCCTGTTCTACTTTTTATTTCTTTTCTTTCTTTCTATTTTGGAAATTATACCAACAGCTATTGAATTTTTTTAACACACATTACCAACTGCACACAAGGTGAGACAAAATAGCAGGTGAAAGAAAACACCTACAACAATCACAGAGAAAAAATGTCACATGAGCAAAAATGCGAGAGCGGATATCTATAAAAACTAGAAAAAAAAATCAAGATGTGCTCTCAGTCGTTATACCCCTCCATGTGTGGCGTAGACCTGATCGTACAAAAAAAAGCAACAAACTACGTGGAACTGGGATCCAGTGCTGATGTTTCACGGCAGCCAGAGAGCAGCTGAGTACATAAAAACCCTCCTGAAGATCTCCAAAACAATGACATTCCCCTCGGCGAGTGTTTAGTCTCTCCCTGCGCCGGCCCAAACTTATCTGTTCCCTCTCATCACTTGACCCAGAGGCAGTGGAGCCCATCTGGGTGTCGGCGAGGAGGCTGGACGTGCACGGTGTGTAGAGGGGGGTACCAGGTCGGGTGGCCTGACCCGGCCAAGAATTAATGCACCTGATCGTGAAATATTAAACATACAGTAAAAGGGATCATCTGGGCTTCTGCGTGTTTTAGTTCATTCACTAGAAATCATATAAACTTTGTGTTGTTGCTGAGCATTTTCTCAAGATTTCCACTGTCTTTTTAGATTTTTTCACTTTCCAGGAAGCCATATTCTGTACTTTTGAATATCAACTCACAACAACATAAAGCTTGTTTGAAATAGGAAGTCCTTCACGGTGAAAAGCAAGCTTAGTTTTATTTATTTTTGTCAAGGTTACACTGTCATTGCACAGTAATCCATTTGAAGCATTAATTTAACTGGAAAGTCTTCCAGGATGGCATCTTGAAGTGGACAGTTTCTCTGCTGAAGCAACCTTTTTGATGCAGAAAGCTTTTAAATTATTTTTCTCTCGGGTTTTGATATTCTTTCAACAATTTTTCAGATGTTGGAGAGTTGTCACAAGTGTTGCTTTGGTGGTGGCTTTGCTTTTTCTCTCCTTTTTCCTGAGTAAAAAAAGATATGGTATCAAGGTGTGAAATTTCTTTGATTTCAGAAAATCTTCATTTAAACATCTGGTTTTACTTCATTTGGTTGAGACCTACAGGGTTAAAAGTGGATCAGGGAGAAAAATCATAACAAAAAATACATAAATAAACCTTTCTCCAGTGATATTAGCCTCAGTAGACCAGGAGCAATGTGAACATGTTAGATTTTAAACCGTATGTAGGCCTCTCACGTGTTCTTTTGTCCACCATTGCTAATGCTCTCTACGCCTAAAAACACAAACATTTAAGTGAAGCGACTTCATGGAGCATCACAGATTGATTTTATTTCACCGTGTTTAACTTTTCTTTAAATGAAACTTGCGTGTAATGTTGCAAACCTGAAATGTGTTGCCAGGTTTGACATCAGATCCAGACCTTGACTTGATTTTGAAATTTCACAGCCCAAACACCCAAAAGCACCGAGTGCACAGAGCGGCCTACATCGTGTGCAACATGATGCTTGTTTACATCAACTCACATTGTTTATATATGGCCTGCCACTTTGACAGGATTCCTACGTCGGGGTAAGGTGTGTGTGCGTGTGTACGGGCATGTGTACGTGGAACAGGAGGCGTGTTTGTGAGTGTGCATTAATGTACGGTGTGTATGTTTATACAACAAGAACACTGTATATATGTACACCGCATGTATCCACTTAGGTCAAGTGTGTGTTTCCTTGAGTACTTGTACATAAAGTTTATCTGTGTGTATTCATGTAGTACTTGTGTATATGTGATGATATATGATGGACTCACTGCCATGTTTAAGTTTAAGACTTTTTGTTCCACAAAAGCAGTTAAAGTTACAAACTGTAATTTCGAATGACCTCCTTAAGATTAATTTTGGCTTCAACAACAAAACTGTCTTTGTGTCCTCCTCGTGTTCGGTTGAACTTGTGGTTCCACATTCGATGGTACATTATTAACACTCAACAAGTCATTTGTAAACTCTGTAGACACGTCAACAGATTAAAGATCGACTGTAGAGATATTGAGCTGAAACAATTAGTCCATTAATCAATTTGTCAGTTGACAGAAAATTGATAAGCAACTATTTTGATCATCAAATAAGTCACTTTTCAAGCAAAAATGCAAAACGTTGTCCAGTTTCAGCTTTTTAATTGCAAGGATTTAATGCTTTTCTCTATTATCTTTTTTTTAAAACTGTTGGTCAGACAAAACAAGCACCTTTAAGACATCAGATTGGGCTTTAGGAAATTGCGATGAAGATATTTTACTATTGTATCTCATTTTATAGACCAAGAAACCAATCAGTTATTAACAGAATAGTCGGCTGAGTATTGAAAGTAAATGTTTGTTGCACCCTTACATGAATATCTTTGTATTTTACATTCCCAATAAATAGATGGATAAATGTCTCTGGGAAACAAAAAGTCCAGCCTCAGGAGTTGATAATGATTGCAGTCAAACAGAGAATTACAGCATCTTTCTCTATGAAACAAAACAAAATCACTTATAGCACACATATAGCAGCAACACTCAAACGTCATCTTGTGCTTCCAGCCTGTTTAAAGAGAAATATTGTCATTGTCAATTTTTAAAAGAAAACTGCTGTTTTATATTTTTAATGTAAATGTGATTATTATGGTTTATGTCACTTTGACTTTGTGGGTTTATGAAATCCAAGGTCTTTTGGAAAATGTCAAAAATTGCATTCTTTGAACAACTTGGACAATTTGGAAATTCATGATTTTTACATCACAACAACATGATAAAGAAAACATAAAATACAGTGAAATCTTGGCTCAAGGGTAAGTTTTTGGTACAAATATTTAGATATATTAGAGCAAACTAGAGGACTAGAGTCTACTTAAGTGCACAACTACTACATCTTCCTCAAAGATTTTTATCTCGTCCTCGTCCTTAGCTCTGGTCTGACTTTAGGTGTGAAATCTAAGTGTAAGAAACTTTCCAAACTGAAGCCTCTGGGTTTTTGCCAGGCCCCTCTGTCTCCATCTCTTGTCTCCACAGTCTGTCCCTGTAATCTGGAGGCATTGTGCTGATGTGAAAAGGCAGTTGTTGTTTCTTGCCGGCCAGCCTGGCGTCCCCCTGCCTCTCCCATACATCGCGGAGCTGTTCCAGGAGGCTGTTTATGTGTTGAGTGCAGCACTCCGTGGAGCTTAGGGCCTAATGGAGTGTGAGAGAGGGGCCTGGGCTTCTTCAGCTTGTGTTCAGCTGTACAAACATGCTGCCACACCGGGGCTCTCGCTCTCTCTTTCTCTGCCTGACTCACTATTCCACCTTTCCTCCTGTCTGTCTGTCTGTCTCCTTCATTCACAATCTGTCACATCACTGGAACTTTCTTTCTTTCTCTCTTTTTCTCTCCCTTTTCTCTTTGCTGTGTATTTCTGTCACTATGTTCTGTTACTCATGCAGTTTGAAGGAAAGCAAGGTAAAAACCGAAAAAAGTAGCATGAAAGTCAGGCTGGCTTTTCTCCCGACATGCTTCTTCACGAGTGTCAAGATGTTTACCAAAGTAAAGGAGCAGAGAATTGGGCAGCGTTGCTGTTTGTTTGGAGGGGTGTGTTGTCTATTTTTACACCAGAATGACTGATATGAATGATGGAAAAGCAGGAGAAAAAAATTAAGTATGGCTGCAACAATTGATTATTTTTATTTTTTATTATTTTTGTTTTATTGATTTAATTCATTTATGCAGGGATTTTCTGGAGCAGCTCTGTCCTCCACACTCATACATACTTTGACCTGGAAGCTAACCAGCACAAACTGTCTTATCTGTCGGCCAATGAGCAGCTGCAGTCCTGTGGTTATGTGCCTTGCTTAAGGGCACCTCAACAGTCACTACAAGAGAAGGGCGAGTGCCACTCTTGTATCGTTTCTTCATCTGGCTTTTCCAGGGATTGTACTGACTGTCTTTTGGTCACAAGCTCGCTTCTCTGACCTCCAGGACCATCTTAAAAATGATGAGGATGATTTTGCTTTAATTAAAACATGAATGTCTAACACATGCTACAAGACCAACAAGTCCTCCACATTAAATGACCAAAGAACGACCCATTGCAGCGTAATATGCCGCTTTCCAAAACCGTTATAAACAATCATGTTCTATGATGTGACAATGCTGTGGTTGAGGTCTGGTGAGGTTTAGGTACAAAAACCACTTGTTTAGGTAAAGATCATGGTTTTCGTTAAAATGTTCACTTTAAATGTGGTTACTATTACCTTAAAGTTAGGCAACCGTCGTCATCATGGCAACAGTAAACACCATGTTACGGTTTTTAAAAAAATGTCCCGACTTGAGGTAGGAAAAGGGAAGCGAACAGTGGTCTCCTGCAGGTAAGTCCACTTCTTGCCACATTTTGCAATCTAACTAAATATCCAGCCAACCACCCAACCCGCCTCCTCCTAATGAGGAAGTCACCTTATATAGACGTCATCTGAACTGTGTCCCTTCTCCCGGGTCATAATTACTACGGCCGCTAGATGGCATCTCTTACTGAAACTTAACTATAGGTGGTTTTTTGGCGACAGAATTTACAACCTGTAGAGTTGTTTTTCTTGGGAGGACGGGCTCTACAAGACGTCCAAGGGTTTTGTCTTTGTTAGCACAGATAACCAATATATAAATTTCATTACAGATCAAATCTAATTTATTGAGTCCATTGTGAATACATCACAGAGGGCTTATTTTGAAAGACTCACCTTAATAATACAATAACAAAAAGTGAGTTACAGAGAGTTTCATTAATTTATCTCAAATTATAGTTTAGATCTTAAGGGAAAACTCTTCTCATCTTTTACTACCTAGATCCAGATGAGATCTGGAGAGGCTGTATGCAACTCCAGACATCACGTTGATTTCCTTTAACCATGATGACAATCCTTCATGCTTGCACTAACCAAGTAGTATTATTCGTCTAAACTTAATCATACCTTGGCCATGTGCATCCCTCAGGATAAAATATGACATTACTGGTAGCTCTTGCTTGCCAGTAGTGAAGCTTTAGACTTTTAGTTAATTTGTTTATTCGTCTAAAAGATGAATATATCCCGTGCACAGCGGTGCCTCTCTCATGGGTGCCAGCTGATGCAGGGCAAATTACAGAAAGTCAAAAAAGTATTCCAGCACAAACCAGGATACTAGGATAGACACTATTTTATTAGGGGATTACATTAAAAAACAAAACGAGTGAACTACGCGTTTCACACATTGCTTCATCAGATTGGCTCTGTCTGTGCGACTTTATTTATTTATCTCCTGAGCTTGCTTGTATGTTTTCATTGTGAGGATGCCTGCGTGTTTGTGGTCTGTGTATGTTTATACTGCATCATTATATTCAGACAATGTAGTATGTGTTCTTCAGAGCAAAAATGTGACTGTGAGGAAAAAAACGATTGAATGTAGATGTAATTCACTGTCTTTCATGATCCTAAAGCAGCAGGACTGATGGACCAGTAGGTAGAAAGACCATATTGTACCTGTAAGCTTGCAGGTTTTAATTGGTGCAACAGTCAGTTTGTCCATTAAGAGCTGAGTCTGAATGTTTTTCTCCTGTTCAATGTTTCAGTCTGGGTCGTATGCAAAGCTCAAAACACACACAGCAGAGGCTTAAATAGTAATACATCAATTTTAATGAATGAAACTGAGAGTGAATGACAGGCCGCCTGCATGAGCAGGAAGTAGGTCTCAGGCATCACTAAGTCCCCACTTGATGACCTCATAGGTGTTTACGAGCCACTGTACATGAAGAGTCCGTGCCTTATGGCCCCCTCCGTAACATCTTCCATGTCCTGCACTCCGTCCTGCCCCGCAGCATTAACGGACCGTGTCATGATTAATTGTTGCATCATTATCCGCCATCCGTCGCCAAAACCCTGCTGACACACACACCGCCTTTCCCAGAAGTCTCTGCTCTGGAGTGAGCGTGGGTCTGCGGAGTGGAAATCTCCAAGGTTGTGGCTCACCGTTCTCCAAAGTACAAGCACCTGAAAAAATAAGCTAGCCTCCGCTGGCTTGTCCAAGTGGAGTTAAATATAGATGTAATATCCCTCCCTTTCAGCTGAATCCAAACAAATTAAAGATGTCTTTCTTACAGGATGGTTACCACAGAGAGTGATCGTAAAAAAGGAGGGAAATATGCAGAGTGCAGGCATGATGGCCCATAATGCACAGACACTAATTTGAAATAAAGCCGTTAATAACGCTTTTATGACAGATTAATTCTGTCATTAATTAGTTTGGGCACATTTAGAGCTGCTGCTGCGATTGGCAGTCTGAAAGCTGTTGGACTAGTAGAGCAGGTTTCTTTTAAGCACTTAGTGGGTAACAGAGGGAGCCGGGGCTCAGATGTGGCCAAACTGGGCAAAGTGGAGTCCTGGTGAGTTCAGGAAAATCTCCCAGTGTCTCAGTAAATGGACAGAAAACAGAAACACACGGAGGGATTTCTCAATAATCTGGCAATCTCTAAATACAGAGCAGAGACATTTTAACATCCACAGTGATTTGGCATCTACTTAGATCTGTGTTTTCATGTCAGGCAGAAACCAAAAGCATGCAAACTTCTGTAATTACTCCTACAACTTGAAGCAGTAGTTCAACATCTTGAGAAATATGCTTATTCGCTTTCTTGCCGAGAATTAGAGGAGTAGATGATACTGTAAGGGTCGGTTTATGCTTGATCAACTGTGTTAATAGTTGTTCTGAATGGCCAAACTCAAAGTTAAAGTGAAAAGTCGTCAGTCTTGAAGGGGGGGGGGGGGGGGGGGGCACAAATATGGGAATAACAATGTATATTTTCCCAGTGTCTGCTGGATTGTTGCACTCGGTTGCACAGATGAAAAGAAAACCAAAGTGAGAAGTTCAAACCTTGGCTCCTTCCTCACCTCCACACAGCTGGCCAATCACTGTGTGAAGTAGGTGTGAATGTCGGCTCGTCAGTTTGGGAAAGTTACAGAAATGGTTGGACACAATCCCCCCCACCAATCGGACGTCAGAGAGGTGTTTGGGGAGGAGGGGATTTCTGAAGTTATCTGACCTTCCGACAAGCAGTTTTGACGGAGTATACTGGCCGCTTAAAGCTACAGGCGGGAAACGGTTAGCTTAGCATGAAGACTGGGAACAGGGGAAAACTGCTCACCTGGCTCTGTTCAAATGTAACAAAGTTCACCTACCAGAACCTCTAAAGTTATACTGTAAACACATTATTTCTTGTTTTTATAATCGAACAAAAAACAAAGGGTAAAAATAACAAGTTGCAGTTTTACGATGAACTGGAAACGTGCGGGACTAATTCCTGGCCAGGAACAGTAACTTCCTGCCGTCTTGTTCTCGCCAGGCAACCGGAGGAGACTTCAAGAAATTACTGCTCCAGGTCAAGAAATAGTCTGGGATATAACCCCCCCCACAAATCGCGACTTGTCAGCTTTTGCACAGATTAAACAAACAAACAATATAACATGTTATCAAGTGAGCTTTAGAGGTTTAGAGCCAGACTAGCTGTTTCTCCTTGTTACCAGTCTTTATGCTAAGTTAATTTTACTATCTGCTGGCTGTATAGCTTCTTATTTACCATACAGACATGAGTAGTATCGCTCTTCTAACTCTTGACAAGTAAGAGAGTAAGCGCATTTCCCAAAATGTCTAGCTATTCCTTTAATGTTCTTGGTATCATAGAGCATATTGGTCATATTATTTCCCAAATCTCACAGTTAAAATTATAATATCTTATTAAACACTAAACTAAAACAAATCTATGAAATTACTATTTTCAACACATTCATCAAAATCTTCATCAAAATTAACCAAAAGACTTGACTTCCAACTGTGCATGTAAATGTGGTCTAAAAGCTGCAGTAAAACACCTGTTGTCTGACTTTTATTTGGTCAATCTTTTCTCCACATGCCCCTCCACCCGCAGTAAAAGTGCTTCTGTAATAATTGCAGGACCAGCTCGGTGACCAAAGCGCACGGATTCCCTTCGTTGACAGATTCACTGCTTCATAATGATGCATTACAAAGAAAAACACGTTTGAAGTTCCATTAATCCTACATGTGTGCGTGCGTCATGTAGAGCAATCACATGCAGAAATGTATTTCACTCCCAATAGAGCTCACAATGGAGCATTTTTATGGTGCTTGTTACATATTTTCCATTTTACATGTCCCCTCCATTTCTCAAACTTCATTACATCTTCATCGACATGTTTTTGCCCTGGCTGCAAATGAAACAGCAGGAGCTGAAAGTAATGATTTGTGAAATGAAATTTGATTCACCATATCACTGCTTTAAAAGTTTTATGAACTCATATAACCACTGTGTTCCTAAACTGAGGCCGTGTAGCAGTTATAAAAACAAGACATGTCTGTTTGTCAGAGAATGACGTAAGAATAAATTACATGTATGAATGCAGTAAACAGTAGTAATACTCTTTGACGCTACGTACATGCAGTCAACCTGCATAACACTGAAGTGTTCCTGTGTAGGGTGAGAAAATTACCCTGTTTATTAAGATAAATAAGCCATTTTAAAAAACAATGGAATTATGTTGTGTTTGTGAGCTCCTAAAAAGATGATGCAACCTGAAATTTATTTTATTTCAGGTTTATTTTGCTTCACTCAAATAGTGCACAAAAAGAATCAGAGTTAAAATATAATATATATATATAAAAAAAACATTAATACATAAATGATAGAATTTCAAAAGTAGAAAGTAAAATAAAATCTGCTGGTGTAAGAAGTGTCTTTCCAATCTTTCCACCACAAGCTCAGTCTTTGTGGCTCAACTGGAGACTTTTCTCCAGTCGCCTGGTGTGTTGCCACTTAAACCCATTTGCAGAAGTCATATTCTGCTCAATTTAAGTCAGGAGATTTCTCCCCTTCTCGTGAGACAGATGGCTGAAAACAACTCACCAAGTCAAACGCGGATCAACGCTGTCTCTCTCTGAGAAAGATCTCTGTCGGGGTTTAAGTGATGCGAGCTGAGCAGAGAGAGCTGAGCTGCTTCACAACACAGAGAAGAAGAAGAAGCTAAAAAGGGTTGCTTGTTTTCAGAGAGGCAAACCTAAGAAATTGTTTAATAGTGATAAAACAATCAAATAAAACAGAGAGCTGCAGTTGATTCAGCCTCAATTCATTAAAAAGTGCAAGAATTACAGTCTTAAATTATTGTGGAATTATATTTTTAAAAGCTTCTTGACAATATAATAAATATTATTAAACCATCACATAAAAAATACAGTAATATGGAAACAAATATGTTGAGGTTCTTGCATGAAACCTCCATCTTTGCTCCTCCTCACCATCTTTGGACTACAATGCTCGGTACATGTGTGAGACAGCGACCAAGTGGGTGAAACTGGAGCCTGGACGTAAAAGAATGTGTAAAACGCTTAACACATGGCCCGTTAATGCCAGCTTGCTGCGCAGGATGTAAGGGTCATCAGTATTTCTAAGACAACAGGACCCCTGTCACACCGGGCGCTGGGCAGCATTGTTTAAAACAGATCTGGGAACACACACTTAGAGGAGGCTTTTTTTCCCCTCAGTGACTAAGTTTTATTAAGAGGATGCACCTGACATAATCACAGTTTGAACAACCTGCATAGATAATTACGAAATATCTCTGCATACGTGCTTCACGCTGTGTTCGGAAAGTTGAATCCAGACAAAATAAAAATGATAAAATATCAATTATTGACATAAAAAGAATCCAGAAAAATGTGCAGTCTTCTTATTACTGAGGAAATAGTTATAAACTGGATCTCCGACTACCAGGGACGCTGATTCTGAGAGGAGATGTTGATACTGTGTTGAATTTTTTAATAAACTTTTTCAAGGCTGTAATCATCACAAATGAAATTTTGCTCATCTTTGCTGTGTTGGGGGGACAGATATCTCAAAATCTGAACAAATAAAACCAAAACTATCGGCCTGGTTACTGTATGTAAAAAGTATTCAGGTCCTTTACAGAAGTAAAAGTACCTGTGCAACAGTGTGAAAATACTACAAGTAAAAATCCTGAATTCAAAATGATAAAATACAACTTCAGTATATCAGCAAAATGTACTTAAAGTATAAAAGCACTCATTCTGCAGAATAACTAGCCTATAAATATTTTTATGTTATTATTTATTACATTATTAGATTGTTAATACTGATGCAGCAATGTAAAAGTCGTATTTTATTGTTGGAGATACTTTTTACTACTTTATCTACAGTTTTGTTAATTAAATCTATATCACTGATTTGTGTTTTATAACCTCATCACATGTATGTCAAATCTTGTTTCCCTGTGAAATGTAGAGGAGTAGTAGTGTAAAGTTGCACAAAATGGAAAAACGCAAGTAAAGTAAAAGTCCCTCAGATTTAGTATTTTAGCACCATACTCCTACTACCACCAGTGACTGGAGGTTTATTTATGTTTTTGTAATTTGGATGAACTGAGCCTTTTAAATACAACATATTGGGATACAATCAAGGTCAAACTATGGCACATGTACAGTGTTTCTGCCAAAATTCAGAGATTTGTGTGGTTACATTTACTATCAACGGGGGAAAGAAGTATTCTGTTTGTATTTTTTCTTCACCTCTTTAACTCTGACTTGTTCGTGTAACATTCACACATTTCAAACTCTCGCACTCGTTCAGATCCCTCCTGGACAAGATCATCAGCTACTGTACTGTATATCATCCACAGTGTACAATGTAAAAGCCTCCAGAAGAGGGCACTCTGCCTCTGTTTATACTCCCTCAGCTTTAACAGAGCTCTCCTTCACGCCCGACAAGAGACCCTCAGTGTGACAAGTTTACATAGACCATCTGCAGACCTCCCTACCGCCATAAAAACACTAATCACAAGGTCATAAAATGTGACTCCATAACGACACCCAGAATGCAGCGAGGGGAGGCTGCAGTGTAGTCCAGCAAGTAACTGTAGTAGTGCATGAATGTGGTTATTGATTTAGTTATTAATATCAATTATAAATCAGTCTTAAAGCTATTTCAGGCAGCTTTGCAAGTTGGTAGTGAGATGTAACTTCTTAAAATAGTTTGAAGTTGAATACCTGCTTTACATGTCAGGATTGGGTAACACCAGCTGTTTATTCAGAGTATGAGGTTCTAGTAGCAACAAGCTAGTTTCAAACAAGTGATTTACTAAACCAGTTTGCACCAGTAAAACTTAATAAATGTCTAAGCTCATAAAGACTGTAGTAATATGTAAATCAGTTGCTGGGAAACATCTGTAGCACCGTCCAATCAAAGCAATTAACAGTGTAAACATTGAATTACTTTAGTTTCACAAGCTGTAACATAACTTCTAAAAATAACAGTTTAAGGGTCGAAGCAAAATACTGTATAAAACTGAACTGCCTGTCGTTATAAAACAAAGTCATATCTAATGTAAATGTAGATATGACTCTGTGTGTATTTATATCTGCATACATACATTTAATGTATGGCGTTAGCAGTTTATAATGAGAGGGAAATATATAATTACGCTAATCTATCCTACGTTATTTGGTGATCTAGTTATTCGCATAATGTTTGTAGTTTAAAGTCGGAGTGTTTGTGAGAAATGTTCTCAGTTTACATCATTAATAAACAGCATTTTGATGAAACGTTGGGTCAAACGTGTCTTTTACTCTTCGCTCTGAACAGGTAATATATTAGCAAGCTAATGTTAGCTTTGTCAGTTAGCTAAGCAACAGTTACACCTGACTGCTAGTAATTGTATGTGTTTAGTAACAGCTCATTTCTATAAAATAAGTCATTTTGATTTATTTATGCGTAAATCTCCATTTAGGAAATACTTGTATGTAAGTTTGAACTTTGAACTAGCTGGTAATCAGGGATGTAATTTACCGTAATTTGATTCTAAAAAGCAGTTTACTGGCTTCTGTTTAGGAGGCAGGTTGTGGTTCAGTTTTAAGCTGTTATTCAGTACTTCTGTGGTTGGAAACATTTTCATACTCAACACAAGAATTTAGACAAAAAGGATGAATCAGATGGTACATGGTTACTTCTTTAAGGGGGATTTGGTGACTTTGGCTGATAAGACAGGAATATTTTTTTTATGTTTGTCTTCCTACTTGTCGCTAGCACAGCTTTAACAATACAGTTTGTGAAACAAGCACTATTGGAGTTTGAAAAAAATATTTCTTGGAAATTTTTAAAAGCGTGACCTCAACATCTCCCTGTACGCCTGATCTCTTCCTCTCTTTTTCTCAGTCTTTCAAAAGGAGAAAGCTACAGGAGACCAGTTGATGGACAACCACCGCAGAGCCAAAATTTATTTCAACAACAAGCTGACACATTATGGGAAATCAAACATGGTGGGATATTATCACGGTGAAATCACTGTATACCACCCACTTTGTTCACATGCACAGCAGGGGAGAGAAAGAGACAGAGAGAGAAGGAGGAGAAGCTTTCTGATGGTTTGTTTGGAAGCGAGGGCGCTTGGCTCATCAGCAGGCCCCAGAAAACTCAGCGGGCCGGGGAACGGGCACTTGTCATCTGGAGTGTGAGGCAGCTGGGGTTATCCTCAGAGACACGGTGAGGTGAAGTGGGTGACCATGTTTGAGGTCCGCCCAGCTGTTATTGCCCCTAATATTCAACAGATGTCTGGGAGCTCGGCCCGCTAAGTCCTCGCACATGCCGGAGCAGGGAAATCAAAGCAAAGACCCAGCAGCCGGCTGAGCACCACGACTTACACACACAGCTGAGGGTGCACACACTCAAACGGCACTGTGTGCATTAAATCACCCTCATTAACCATTTAGTGAAATGATCAAGGCAATTAAGATCATTCTTGATTGTTGGAGGGAGGTTCAGTATGCTTTGACACTCTGACTTCTGCAAAAAAAAACAACTGTTGAGATTTGTGTTGTCTCTATTTATCTTGTGGGGCTGAAATTTATTCACCTTTAATCTTAAGATGCATATATTTAATAGCCAATAATGTCAATTTTGGTTCATTTTAACAGTGTTTGTTGAGATGTTGCTCCATTTCAAGAGCAGATAAGTTTCTAGTTGAAGCTTGAGTGACTACTTTCATGCAAATGATACTCTCTTGAGCCCTACATCTTATCAAATCATCTCCAAAACATTCACCTTAAATATGTTTGAGATGGCAATGTCCCTTATGAAAATATTTGTTACACTTTGCCTGTTTATCGTCCTTAAAATATCGCCCCTGTTCTAATCATGTCAAACCCCCTTCTCAGGGAGAAACCCTACGCTTTCAAACATGCGAGCGAAAATCAAGTTAAATAAAAAGCACCACTGTGTTCAAGCACATAATCCATGCAGAGGCTCTCGTTTGAGGGCGAAAATAAGAAAGTGGAGAGTTGCTTTGCTCCAAGTGGTCACAAGGGGGTTGAGCGTTTCGAGCCCCGGCTCACGCGGCTCGCTTACTTTGGAGAGCGCTTCAGGGAAGGCAACATTAGATATAATGAAACATTCACTGACCAGCCCTCTTTCCAGCCTCCTCTCTCGTTCGCTTCCATAGAGGATATTCTGACTGAATCCTTTCTACAAGTTGTTATAATGTCCAGCTCAGACCATGCCAAAGCAACATGGAATGATTAGAGAAGAAAAACACTTGACTTGATCACTCCTTTTCTTTGTTTTGGTCCTCCAAGTAGAGGAAAAGCTGAACATTTTGACTTGGAAATTACAGTAAAAGTTTTTTTTAAAAAGTGAAGAAATTCCGGTAAATTTTTGCTTTTGTTTCATTGAAGTATGCCGACACTTACCATGTATGCTATAGTAGTGAGAAAACTGCTCTTTCTGCATAATTCACCTTTATTACTTTTATTACAGTGGATAACAGTAATTCATGAGGTGTTGAGACTTTTAAATGCCTCATGGACCCCCGAAAAAGGTAAAAAAACAGGAAGCTCAAAAAAAAAACAACCTAAAATGATTTTACAGTGTAAATGATACATCTGTTTTTGACAACACAGAAAAGGATAATGTGCATTAAAGTTGATTAAAAACAGAGTAGAATGACTATTTCATTTTCTGTTTTGTGGCCTCTGAGTTGGTTAGCACTTGCCGCAACATATTTTTGCATGGAAAGGGGAAGTATAGAATTTCATGATGCTGAATTACTGCAGGAGAAGAAGTTCACATGTGATGTTTTTCCTTTTTTTTACCCCCTCCCTCCCCTCCCCCTCCTCAATTAATGCCGTTTCCTTGGTTTCCGTTGTGGTGCTGCATATGTCCCACACTTGGCCACAGCGCCGGCCGTGGAGACACTCCCAAGTATATAAATTCACTTACTCGCTCTGAGACACATTGATTCGTACCCAAATATCCAGTCGACTGTGAAATAGATAGACTCCACAAATCAAGCCCGGCTCATAACGAGCATTTCTTGCCATCTAAAGAATATATTCATGATTTGGGGACCTTTTATGAGGAAGGTGATGGCAGATTGACACCAGATGTGTCATAAATTATCAGTAGAGAGATGCCAAGCTAAACAGTCCAGCATAAATATACAGTAACTCCAAATATACTGGTCGCTTCAAATTCAAATACTGCTCGTCTGTTTAAGTCTATTTCAAACTCCTGTGACGTCTTTGAATATTCTTAGAACGAATTGGACACATACATACAAATAACATGTTAATTTGTCATTTGATATCACTTAATTAATTTTAATTTTACTGTTTACAGTAGTAGGTTTTCCTCATTTAAACACTGGTACTAATCGCATAATTAGAATTATTAAAACTGTATGACATAATTTTTAAAATATATAAATCATCTGTAGTTGAGCCATTTAGACTTTGTTTCAGTGGGATATTTAATATTTACATTATTGTATTTATACTGATGTATTTCAGTCATACTGTATCTTATATTTACAGTATAACACCTACTGCACACACTGACTTTTGATTTATTTTCATCATTCATAACTATTTTGATAATTAATCAACAATCAATTAATCACAGCCACTTTTCAAACAAAAATGCCAAACATTTGATGCTTCCAGCCTCTGAAGTGTGATGATTTGATGCTTTTCTTAGTTTTACATGATTGTAACTGAATATATTTGAGTTTGTACAGTTGGTCGGACAAACCAAGCAATTTGAAGAGGTCACTTTAGGATCTGGGAAATTTTAATCTGCATTTTTCACAATTTTCTGAAATTAACAGGGAATGAAAATAATCATTAGTTGTAGCCCTAAAAATGACCCTGTTGAATTTTAATGAGAATTTTAAAAATATGAAAAAGTGTTGTTGAGACCAATAAAATCTGCTAATGAATAACACATAATTATCTGTATAAGCATTAATATAAACAAAATTAAACAGTTGAGGAATAATAAATCTTCACAAGCAGCAGAATCAGTTTTCAAGCCTCTTTAAATTTTGGATAAATTCATAAATTTACTCTGACATTTAATTTCTTTCTTCATGTATGAAGGTGAAACTATCTCAGTTTTTTTTTTCATTCCATTTTCAGTCTCAATTTGTTGCTGCTTTGATCCTGAAAATATTAATATAATCTGTACATAAAGTAGCTAATGACTGGGGGTAAATTTAAAGTGACAACCTGAATGACTGCATACAGATCCAAGCTACTCGCTCCTGCAAATAAAGTAGGTAAATAGTTTCGAAGCGAGGTTGTTAATTTTGCGACGGCCATATCTGAACCTTTGCATTACGATCACACAAGACCTGGTCATTCAATTTGAATAATCCCTCTGACTGACCCCACGGCTCGTGAACACAGTTTCTATGTGCAGCGGCACCAATGACGTCTCCCAACAAGAACGTATCCCCCTAGTTAGAGTGCCAGACACTGGGCAGTGTAAGTGAGTGTGAACGTAAATAAACCCCATTATACCAGCCATCTCCTCGGCTCCTGTCACACACTCGAGGTAAACACAGAGCTTCCTGCAAAATACTTCTGGTGCTCTTGCAATTAGATCAGCCACAACAGCACTAAATCTTACCGGCTCCGTTGCAAATGGCGATGAAAACAAAGATGTCCAATCACATGCTGCAGAGAGTAACCAGCGGTGAAAAGGTCAATTAATAAAATGTATCTGAAATATTTGTCTAAATACCAACAGAGCCACACTGGGAATGGACATAACCAGGCTAAGAACCATGCAAAGTGGTCGGCGTGACCTAATGAAATGTGACAAACTGTTTCCACACAAACACCAAGGTGTTCCTACCGACACACACGCATGCTATTGACGTGACCATTAGGTCATTCAACACACCAGAGGAATTCCAGTACGGATCTGAGGGGATTTCTGTGAGGAAAAAAAACAATCTTTACACGCAGAAATACCAAAAATATCCATAAGATTTTTATAAACATTTTTACAAAGTAACTCTTACCTCTGTAACCCTTGAATCCTAGAAATTGCGTCTGCCCAGATTATATTTTTTATCAACATAATGGTGAAAATTTGTGAATTAATATATCATGCAAGTTGCAATATGTTGAGAGTGATCATTTCCATTTCCCCCGCAATATCTGCTCTTTTAAAACAATATCCACTCACACAGTAGCAACCAAAGCAGAGCTGCAACTAAAATGGTTTTCTAAAGCTCAAGTTAACATCCTCACGTCTTGTTTTGTCCCAACTAACAGTCCACAACCCAAAGATTTTCAGTTTACTGTCATAGAGGCTTAAAGAAACCAGAAAATACTCACATTTTAGAGGCTGGAATCAGAGAATTTGGACTTTTTTTCCTCTAAAAATGACTCAAACGATTAATTGACTATCAAAATAGTTGGCAACTAATTGATTAATCGACTAATAGTTGCAGCTCTAAACAAAAACATAATGAACTCTTTATGGTTATGTTCAGGCACTGACAGCACTTAAGATTAGGAAAAAATTGCAGCATGATTTAACCAAACCCACAATCTTCACCTAACATCAACCAGAGTGTTTTTATTTCTTAAACCTATCAACGGATCTGAGGCTGTGAAACTGTTATCAAAGTCCTGCACTCTGAATGCAAATTATCCACTTCGACCACCTCCGTACACCTTTTGTGCGCCACACCAACCAAGAACTTTATTCCACAGAAAAACTAACATAATCTAGTCAGCAGTTACTTTGCCATGGAAGCATAACAGGCAAAACAAGTTAGTATTACAAATCAGCATAATCTCTGTGGAAAAAGGGTTGACCTCTGGCAATGTGCCTAACAGTTTTTACTGGGTAACATTTTTTAAATGTATCGTCCTCAAATGTGTGCACTAAATCCAATTAGCCCTCATTTGCGCTGTGACATTGGCGGCAAAACAACCTAAGGAGGTTTTGACAATCCAGTACACAGTGTGAGAGCACGCACGAGTGTGCAGAGCAGTGGAGGAGATTCTTGTGGTAGCTGGTTATTCTATGAAGACAGCAGCTCTGACAGGACCACCTAGGCCTTCTGTTTATTGTTTGAGAAAGTGTTTTGGTGGACAGAAGCCGGGCACTGCTCTTAAAGATGTCGCAAGTAACCGATTGAGGCAGATCTGGAGTGAGGGAGGAAGGGGTGACAGTGAAAACGAAAGAGGATGGGGTGCATGTGAGAGAAGAGAGGAATGACTTTTAGGGGGTTTCAGGGGTTGAGGGGGTTGGTTGTGTTTCAGGCCAAAAGGGCGCATGGGAGCCGTGGCCTGAGGATGGATCCCAGCCGACCCCCTCCTAGGTGTCAATGTTATGACATGTGTACCGCTCCACTGTTTTCTCTCACAACAAGAGCACTTCATCTTCCAGGGTGGCCGGCCTCATAAAAAAAGCTTGATTTACATGCTGGGGATCAGACCGTCCACCTTCTCCTCTTCCTGTTGCACTTACGCTTCACTTCCTGTGGGCCTGGGCCCGACCGTCAGGGGTGATAAATAATCTCAGAATGGAGTGGGGAAAAGCTGAATTCCCATTCCGATGTACACCCAAAAGAGGAACGCCTTTTTTTTTTTGCATGCTTGACATCATAAACATTTCAGTGTTACACGGAGGGTTAATGTAGGAGATAATCGCCCCTTTTGGAGAACAATTGGAATGTTTTGTCAGTTCTGCTTTGTTTTATCTACCATGACTGTTCCTCAGATGTAAATCACGATGAGTACATTGTTAATGTAATGACTCGCGCTAAAAAAGCAGGCTCGCTTGATGTGGAATCAGAGCAACATGCCCAGAACAAATACAACATGGTCGGGATTCTGGATGTCCTTTCTCTCCTCGCACGGAGTGGAAAACTGCATATGGAAAACATGATGTCGGTTAATAAATGTCATACGCTGTCTTCAGACTGAAGACGACTGCGGTTGTTGGCGAGGTTTTAGGACATGATATTCATTGTCATGTGCAATGAGTCATCAGTATCCATTCAGATTTATACTGCTCTGCACAATGTCTGAATGTTTTAAGATATTCAAAATGTGTCCTACATTTGTCATGATTAAAATCATGTCTGCTGGGCAGTGAATGTATGAATGTGACATATTAAGTTTCCCCTGATGTATGTCATATAAAATTTGTTTATCCCTTTTAAAACAACATATTATAACTGTTCCAAAATGACTCATGTGAACATTTTCTGATCTGTCACCCTTATGGTTAAGGTTTGGTTAAGTTTAGGCAATTAAAACTACTTGTTTAAAGTTAGAGGACGATCGCCCTCATGGTTAAAAGAAACCAATGCTGACTGATGGTAAAAGATGTGAAGACCACAGTTTCCAGTGTCGTAGTCAAACCCTTTGTTCTCCCAACCATCAATCCCACGTAGGAAGTCTTGTGTCACTATAATAACGTCACACTATTTCCTTCTTTGCTACTGAAAGAGAACAGTCATCACTATTTACACAACTACAGAACACCTACTAAATGGACCTTGTGGTGAGATTATTTTGTCAACTGTTGTTTCGAAAGTCAAGAATGAACTTTGAACCTCAATGTTTAAGTCAGCATGGACAAGAAACCCTTTAAGTCCCCAGAAAAATATGGAAATTTGAATAATCTACAATTACATGACAACTGGGAAAACTCCATCTGCTGATGAAGACCATGTCACATGGTATAAAGTTCCAGAACGGCTACCAAGTAGACTTTGTGGTGTGATTATTTTGTCAACGACAGAAAAATAAGTCATTTAATGCATTTGAATAAACAGCCGATGATGTCTACGTCCTGGTGAGAACAGAGTTATTTTAAGAGAGGTTTATATTGAAATATGGTATCAAAGTAAAGAGTTCAGTAGTGTTTGTGTTAGAGAGTAAGTATTGAGTTATAGTTTATATATATTTATAACACAAGTTTCAAGGGATTGAACTCGGGGAAAGGGTAGTGCGGACATTAGTTTAGTGTCTTTTGTGCTGTTACCTGAGTTTATTGATTATTTTGGTGCTGGGGCACTCGGCGGCATCAGAAACATCACTGACATATTACCACCTTATAAAGTTAATATGGTTATAACTTGTGAGCATGGAGAGATAAATTCTTTATTGTCCTTCAAGGAAATTTGTTGCCACAGTCTGTACAGAGCCTCACATGAATACACAGATACATAAATCCAGTACACATCCACAACATAACTACATGAAAGACATCCATATGGGATACATCCACATTCATACACACATACTCAAGTTACAGTCGGGGTATTTTGTTTAGCAAAGCTATGGCAGAGGGGACAAAACTCCTGCCATAATGTGCCCGTTTCCAGGCCAGGGATCTGTATCTGCGACCAGATGGAAGCAGTATGAAGAATGGGTAGAGGGGGGTGCAATGGGGGTCATGTACAATGTTGTGTGCTCTGCGTGTGATAGCTTTGCTGTTGAGGTTTAGCAACTACAGCTGCTAGTTTACACGTCCAACAGATACAGAGTAACATTAGCATTCATTTGAAGTCATGTTTCTGGCCACTTGATGAGTCACTCTCCTTTTAGCTCTGTTTTTCGTCACTACCGACTCCTGAGGGAAATATCTGGCTCTTTAGCTGCTAAATGCTCCGCTATGTTCAACAGCTAGTCGCTAACTGTGCCTGTTTGTCATTGAATGTCTGGCAGGTAGTGTACAGTGGGTGAGACTGGTGAGACTGGGATCCCCATAAGAACATGAGATCACCCATTTAAAGTTGCAGGTCGTAAAACCAAAACACTGAGTTGAAAAAATGCTAAAATGCTCCATAGAGCTGAAGGGAACTGTAGAGTCAGGTGATAATTCTCACATACACTTAAACATTTGATCTATTATCAATATAAAATATTGAATAAAGCAGCTTTAAACTTAATATTTCACTGCATCGAGCACCGCAACTAAAAAAGTCAGTAACACCTGAGTGTTTTATAACACACTACAATGAAATTGTTAGCAGATACAAGAGTTTATTAATGTATTTGTCAACAATTATAACTCCTCCTGTGGTGACTTATAAGTGCAGGCTGGTGTATAAACAGATAATAAATGACAATATAGTAAAACACAGTTGTAATAATATAAAATCTCTTCATGGCAGAAGTTATAATTGCTGACATACTTTACATCAATAAACACTTAAAATTGTCCTTATATCTGCTAAACTACATTAAAGTGTGTTATTAACATATATTAAGTGTTCATATTCTGATTATAAATGTTAAATATGGCGGCTTAAAGTAAAGTGTTACTAACATTATATTTACCTCCATTATATTGGCGTAGAGGCAGAATTTTGGGCGAACAAAAACCAAAATTATCTGCTCGTCTAAAAACCAGTAGAACTGAAAACATGCTTGTCGTAGAACTAACCCTTTAAATACTCCTCATCGTGTGCCAGTTACACGCTCGGAGGATTTAAAACGGCTCCATTTAAAAGGTACCAAACCAGCGCTGAGGTCTGTGAACTGACTAATGATCACTTTCACCACACACCCCAAACAAACGTCTCATCCTTTCCTCTTGCTTAATCCAAGCACCTCTCATTGTCTCTGACACAGATTATTCAAACTCAGCCACTGTCAGCATGAACACGAGTTCGACCGTTTAATCAACTCATGGTTCACGAGGCCTCTGGCGCCAGCGAAAGAAACATCCTCTCATCTTGTGGCACAAATAGGGAAGCCCTTATGCCCTGTTGCCATTGCCAATGTATCCGACCCATGATGATGTTCCCACACAAACATTTCATGTTGAACGCAGCATCCAAGACTCACAGAGTATGAATGAAAGAGGAAACCTGCGTTCTATCACTCTTAAAAGGCAGCCGGCTAAACGTAAACCAGAAAAAGTCTCTTGACACACCCCACCACGAAGGGTAATGCTCTTAACACCCTTTCATGTTGGTGCAGTGTTTCTTATTTCCACTTTTTCTTTTCTTTTTTTTTTTCTTTTTTTTCTCTTGGACACAACCGCTCAGTTAAGAGGTTGAGCTTCACTCACATGAGGCGTTCAATGTTTCCAAAGATAAGTGAAGTGTTAATTTTAATCTCTGTTTCCATTTCATTAATTAAAGCAAACATTGCCTCAAGTGCCTCTTGAAGCAGTCCCACAACATTCACGAGTGTTTCTTAAATATGTGTAATATATGCACTGAAGCGTGTTATAAATGAGGTTTTCTTTGCTAAGTGTCCCAGTCTATTTTTGTATGTCAAAGCACATGATTGACTGCGCAGAAAAAGAAAACATCTTAATGCTTGTGATGGTCAAGAGTTAAGGTATTTATTCCAATTTGCCAATAAAAAAGGCCTTTGAATGTGACTTTTATCTTGCCCGCTGAACTTTTCGTGCAAATATGTAAATGCGTAAGTGCATAATTAGAGTGTAAGAGAAGTATAAACATCTTCAATTATTTAAACGATTTCAGCTGCTACAGCTACATTCATCAAAAGTTTATTTGCTACAGAAGAAGAAATAAATAGTGAGTAGTAAGTTTTCCCTCTTATTTCAAGTCTGAAATAAAAACACAAATGAAGCCAAAGAGGAAGATGCTCACTCAGGTTAAAATTTGCATACCATTTTTAACATGAGACAGATTACGCATATGTAATTTGACGTATAATTAAATTAAATATTTATCGTAACCAGTTGACTCCTACTCAGCAGGTGCAGGTCTCTCAATAAAGCAGAACCCTGTTCATAGCGAATCAACTCAACACCTAAATCAAATCAAACCTAAAATAATTTAAGACCCATCACTTCTTATTATCATTAAGTCTGATATCTCGAGATCTACGTGGAAATTCTAATCTGAAATAAAATCTACCATTTAGCCGGTGGTTTGTTGAAAACCTGGCATGAGATACAAGTTTATTTATACATCACATGTGTCGGGTCCAGCTCACAGCTGGGTGCATTTCATTCTATCAAAAGCTCCCTTTTTGGTCTTTTTTTACTCTTTTTTCAAAAGCCTGAAGTTCATTTTCACATCTACAGTGTGTACACTCAGCAATGCACGTTGGAAGAAAACGTTACTGTAAATGACCATCAGATCGTGTTTTCATTTCACCCAAAA
This sequence comes from Thunnus albacares, assembly GCF_914725855.1. Lineage (NCBI taxonomy): Eukaryota > Metazoa > Chordata > Actinopteri > Scombriformes > Scombridae > Thunnus > Thunnus albacares. Next base: position 23,883,322 of record NC_058115.1, read on the forward strand.
CAGAAACACTCAATGAGGTTCACATTTGTCTTGTCAAAATATATGATTGGCCAATATTTCAAAACATTAACTTCAAATGTCAATATGTACTGTAACACAAACCGTGAAGTGACTACATGTAGCTGCTGGACAACAGCCCACTTTGAGAAAGTGGTCAAGCGGGTGAAGGAGCATTTCCAAGTTTTCATTTTTAAGTTCAACATCAAATTCTTGCAAAACCGAGTTGCCCTGTGGTGATAACGAGATAAATTTCTTCTCAGGGTTTAGCACCTACATCTCATGTAAACTGTAAACTAAAAATGCACACAAACTGATGTTTAAAATAACCTATATATAATAACTTATGTAAAGAATAAGTTATTCAAACTTACAATGCAGTTACATTTAATAAACGCTAACAAGTCAACACTTAAAAATGACCTCATGTCTGCTGGCTTATTAGAGTCGAGCAGCGTGGGACTCCATGTCGAAGAATCATGGTTTCCCTCCATGTTTTGACAGGGAGAGTTATGCCTCACAGGCACCAGATTCACCATCAAGCCCCATAAGCTTGTGGAGAGCATTTAGGGCGCCACAGGGGCCTCTTGACCTAAGAGGAAGTTGGGAGTATAAAAGGTGACAAATTGGTTTGTAACCAAACAAAGACATATGCAGACACCTTCATGCTGGAACATAACTGATTACAAAAATACCAGTTGGCAAAAGTGAGAAACTGTCAGGAAATAATTCATTTTTGCTACTTTCTTTTAATATTAATGCCAACCTTTGGACGTGTGCCACTCCAATTACAGGAAATGTAAGAGCAGTAGGTCTCCCTGCACCAGCCTATGATGAATGGAGCACTATGTGGGGGGAAAACCAGCGTGCTCATTTTAGAGATGCAAAAACTGACCAGAAGTCTTTTTATAAGGCAATAAATGAGAGGTGGGGGGGTCGGGAGGGGGGGGAGTTTAGTCAGATGCGTGTCTTTTTTGGTGTGAGGCAGCGAGAAGGGTTTGATTATGTGATGGGTAGCGGCACGAGGAGGGAGCAATTGCATGTGGTAAAAGGAGTCGAGGTGGCCTGTGCACTGTGGTTGGCAAAGGTGCCACTTCTGGTCCATCCTAAACCCCTCACCACACTATTCAATTCATGAGGCCGAGGCTCTGAGAGCCCCCCTTGGGATGAATGAGCATGTGCCTCCCTTCTCGTAATTAGAAGTTTCCCCCTCAGCCCAGATACTTATTTCTCTATCATCCATCATGGAGCTTGTTTCCCTACATCTTGAGTCTCTTGACTCTGCTGCAGTTTTCCTGAAGTTGTATGTAACAAGTATGCCTTTATAGAATATTTAGCGCTCCGACGCCAAGCTCTCTTCAGCTCATTTCAGTACAGTGGGTGTATTGAATGTAAATGGCGGAGAGCATGAAGATATCACTGCACACCTTCACACAGACATACGGAACAAGCTGCAAAGCGAAACATGCCACCGCCATCCTCTTTCACCCGGCACCCTCTCTGTTTCTGCGGCGCCCCGAGGGAGCGAGGATAAGAATGCGGCTTGTCATTTCAGCTACAGATCGCCTTGGTGGTCTTTGGCAAAGCTGCTGTCAGGGAGTCCCCGGTGTGCGGCTGACCTCTTCCCCAAGCCTCCTCTCCACTCATCTGCTGGAAGCGAAACAAGCCATGCTGCCTCCGCTGGTCCTCCTGGCTGATGAAACCTGAGCAGGTTGCTTGCTTTGATCTGAGGGCAGGCAGGAAGGAGCGCCTGGTGGTGAATTCATTACTGTGAAGAAGCAGCTTTGTCACGCTGCTGCTGCGGGAGAATTTGCTGATTCAGATGTAGTTAAACAAAACAATTTCATCTTTAAAGGATGGTTTTATTACAATTTATTAACATAGGTCTTATTTTTGTAGTTCTCTCCATTATTCCTATCAATAATAAAAACATGTATGAAGGCTGTGACTAACAATTCCTTTCGTTATAGATTTCTCTGATGAATATTTTGTTGTAGAATCGATTGTTTGGACATCCAGAACCCAAAGTGGCGTCTTCAAATCTCTTCATCAGTCCAAAACCCTGAAATGTGTATTAACCATCTTATAAAACTAAGAAAACCTGCAAATACCTGAGAAGCTTGATTTTTTTAGGGTATTTTTTCTATGCAGAGACTGTTCGTAAGCACAGCGGTGGTTTGAGCTGAATGCTAACGTCAGCATGCTAAACGCTAACAATGACAATGCTGATGTTTACCAAGTTAACATCTTAGTTTATCTTGTTAATTAGCACCAGAGTACAGTTTACAGTGATATGAATGTCATTAGTTTTGCAGGTATTTGTCAGACATAAACACAGATTAAAAATATGACCAGTTGATGAGGCTAGATTAGAAGTCAGGAGATCATCGAAGTTATTACAAGACATGAATGTGTGCACAGAACTCCATGGCGATCTGTCCAATAGCTGTTGAGATATTTCAGTTTGGATCAAAGTGGTGGACAGACAGACCAACAGAACCATCAGTGGAAACATGTCGCTGTAGTGCAACTAAAAATGACTTAAATGATTAATTGATTAGAAAAATAGTTGTATTTTCTGTTATTTCCTGTCAATCTAATCATTTAATTGACTAATTGTTTCAGCTTCATGTTGTTCTCTTCAGGTTTTAGTGCTGAGATCTCGGAGTGCAGCATCATCGCTTGAAATAAGTCAGACGGGGACAGAAACAGAAGTTCTAAGATGATCTGACAGGTTTTCAATAAACTCACAGCTAGAAGATGAAATGATGGAGAACAGTAACATCACCGTAACTGTTCTCTGTGTAATAAAGAGACAGAAGTCCACAGAGTGACTCACTGGTTCTGACTGGTTGGTTCATCTGTCGGCTTCTTTACGACCTGAATGGTTGTCTGACTACTTGTGTTTTTTGCTCTGTTCGACTTTGTTGTAGCAATGTTGCTGAATTCCCAAATCTTAGCTTTGACTTTAGTACTGCAAGTACAAAAATGTCATAAAACTAAAACAAAAATTAGACTCATGTTATAAAAATATATATAAATATCCTTAATGAGCTGCCTCATTCAGCAATACACTGGCTGTGATTTATTCATCTTTTGTCACATTACAATAGGCTGAGTGTTGAAACTTGGCTCGGACATCTTAAGACGCAGAGCTCATACGATGACTTGAACATATTTTAAGCACCTCGGGGTGCTAATTGTTCTTTTTCTCTTTATTGCTTTATTTAAAGTCAGCCTGGACTGTGATATTGTTTTCTTTGTCATCCGCTGCAAAAAGAACACCGCACTGAGAGTGCACTTTGTATTAGATTAGTGTAATATGTAATTTATGAGGGAATAAAAAGAGTAACACATTCAGTTTCTTCTGGGGACAAAGTTATCTCTGAGGGCCGAGGTGAGAATCCAAGTCTTTGTTATTTTCCATCAACTGTCTCCACAGAAACCAATTTAATAATGTAGAAATGACTTCGAAATAATATGTCGAAGTATTTTCATGTTTCTATGTGGTGGGTCTGGGCACAGGTCAAACATAACATTAGTTAGTATATTTGCTATAAAAGTAGTTTATTTCTTTTCTTTAAAAGGCTGCATGGAGCCCTTCATATTCCAAGGGAGTCTACCTGAAAAAAAAAAACATCCAGGTAGCTGCAACACTTTAAACTTTAATCCCATTTAGTGTTTCTTATTGGGCTAGAAACTATCCGTGTGCGTGTGTGTATGTGTGTGTTGTGTGTGTGTGTTGTGTTTGTGTGTGTGTGTGTTAGAGAGAGAGAGAGAGCAGGGGAGAGTAGCCAAGGGTCTGGCAGGTCACAAAGGCGGCTTTGTAAAGGAAGTTAATGAGTGTTTTGTGAATGTCTCTTGATGCTCTGCAGCTCTGCAACACCTCCACAGCGCATCAACTTTAAGTGTGTGTATGCGAGCGCGTGTACAGTATGTGTGAGTGCTGTTTGTGAGTATTTATAACTATTTATATCTTCTTTTAAGCAGTGATTTATAATGTTTGTTCACTGTTTGAGTTTTTGTGGTTTGGGGGTATAGGAGAGGTTGGTGGGTGGTTGGTTTTCAAGTTTTTTTTTTTTTTTTTTTTTTTTTTTTCTTCAATATATATGTGGAGAGTAAAATACTATGGAAAGTTTAACAACGCAGATTCAACCAAAGTGCACACAGTTCCTTTCATGCTGCACATCTCCTCTACTCCTGTGGTCAAGTACCTTGCAGTTATTATAGCTTATTTGTTCAAGTGGTGAGGAAATATTAAATATCACAAGTTCTCTGCTGAGACTGGGCAATAATTATCAACAGATGTCTGCCAGTTGGGCAAAGTGCGTTTAAGTGTGTGTGTGTGTGTGTGTGTGTATGTGTGCATGTGTGTATGTTTGTGTGTGTACGTGTGGGTGTGTGTGTGGTGGCACATTGGACAGAGAATGAGGAGCATGAAAATGGAGAGGTTGTGTCATCATGAAGCTGATTGAAGGCTCCCACTACATCTGTACTCAGCCATGCAAAAGAAGAAGGAGGGGAGGAATAAATGAGATGGAAAGTTTGGTGCAAAGAGGCTCTGAGTGGCAGCCACCGGACGCCCCAGGTGACCAATAACTGGCTGTCCTGCTTAGGATCAGTCTGAAGTTAACAGCTCAATTTTTTCCACTTTGGACATTATCTTAACCTTTCCTGCGTACCTCGGATGACTAATGTGAACCGTCTGTCAGTGTGACGTGAAACCTTCACCTCCAGAACAGAGACACAAATATTGCTGGACACATAGAAAACAAAAATATCCAGTTTAACAAGTTATAATGTATCTTGTCCTAAAATGTTTTTAAAATGCAGTAACTCTCATTGCAACCTGTTCTAATTCAGATATTTTTGATATCAACTTGAAAGGCATCAGCTGCTTTGTTTTTTTTTTCTCGTGTTTTTGTAAACAGTCTCACTCCATTTCACCTTGTAAGACAGGAAGTAAAATCCAACAACATATTAAAGGTGAGCATTTTCCTACACAGCACTGCTCTTCTGCTCAGATGATGATGAGGTTGAGGTTGGTGGCTTTTCTGCGCGAGGTCAAAGGTCGCCAGGGCTCAGAGGAATGAGCGGTGAATGACAGGAAGATCCCCCACACCTTCTCCACACGTTCCACCCAAAACACTGACCTCTCTTGTCCCCCGTGGGTGCTCACCCACCGCAGGCATTAGCCACTTAAAAGAAACTCTACACCAGAAGAAGCACATAGCACCATGTGCCAAATTACATTAAGAGGTGACACCGGCCTAAACATGTCGATCTGCTGCTCTCCGTCTTTCACTTTCCCCCTCTCTTCTTTTATCTCTCTCAGACTCATATAAGGACTGTTATGCATGCTAATCCTGGCTAACTCAATTAGAGGTTCAAAGATGAACAAATTGGCACCAGACACTTTGGTTGCCCTTTGTTAAAACAGAGATGACGTCATGAACTCAAGTGCAGAGAAGAGATGCAACCTGCCTGAAATGATCAAATGCAAACACTTGGGTTTATAAACTGGCACTAATGGCTCGGTAAATGGTTAATAAATCATTTATTAATGCGCTATAGTTCATTAATAAACCAACTCTGCAGTTCCCCTCAGTTCTAAAGTGACTTTCAGGTCATTGTTTTGATTTTACGGCCAACAGTTTTACAACTTAACTGTTTTGGGTCACTCTCAATGCTCTCATCATTCCCCATTTCCAGTAACAGTAGGAAGCTGTTTTCAATGAAAAAGCACTAATAATCCCCCTGATTGACTATCTGTCTAGCACCAAATTACCAAGAGACAAAATTAGTGACTAGCTGGTGAACATAGTGGAGCTTTTAGCTGCTAAAGTGATATTTTTCTAAAGAGTTGATGGAGATAAAAACAGAGCAGGGAACATGAATAGTAGACTTACTTTCATAAGTGTTCGGCAACTGTTTTCTAACACATTCACCATGTTGTGCTTCTGTCAAGTGGCCACAAAAATCAGTTAATGCAGGTTTAACTATTATTCAACTATAATGATCCATCAAGTTTGTCAATTAAGAGTTAATTAGTTATTAATAAATGGATTTTGATCAGGATGCTCTGCAGCTCTTTTCCAGAAGGCCTCGTGGTCTGACGTTAAATAAAAAGACAAAGCAAGTGATGTTGAAGGTGGATATTTACCAGCTGAAGAGATCATTCACAACCTTACAATATATAAATTGTAATAAATGTTTTATTAAATTAATAAATCCATTAGTTGCAACTTTAAAGCCTTTTACAAAGTGGACCCAGATGCAGCTTTCAAAAGACAAATTGAAAAAAAAGTTTGTTTGTTGTAATTTTATTTTATATTTTTTACAGGATGTTGACATAATCATAATGACATACGATATTAGGTTTGAACAAAAACTGCCAAATAATTATTAAACATTGCTACGGTTTTTCCAAACCTTTCTGGACTGAAAAAGGCAATGTTTTGACCTCACTGGCATCTGGTAGGGTCAAAACGTTGCCTTTTTCAGTCCAATAAACTTTTGGGAACAATAATCCAATGTGTGAATACTTTTTCTCTTACCGAATGTGTTATATTCAGTATATAAACAGAGGATGGGATCTGTGCACAACCACTTTCCTGGATCTCACAATGCTTTTACCACAGAGTTACAGAATCCCTTTCACTCTCTTCGCTGTCAGTTTCCACGTCTCCTCTGCTCATCTCTGAGCTCCTCCACTCTCGCCTGTGTAGATGCAACACAAAGCATGCTGTGTTGAACTGCTGCCTGTCCTCTGAGAGCCAGCCTTGCTTTCTTAGCTGGAGAACATAAGTGTTGACCCCAAGACAGAACCCTTTCTCCCCTACTGTGAGTGACAGGCCTGCTTGAAATGTGGACACAGGACCTTGTTGCCCCCAGTGGGAGGTAAGGGGCACGCTCCTTCACAACACTGCAGTCTGGGTGGGCTCAATCATGGAGGACATCTTCCGCTGGTGGTACAGTACATGCAAACATCTCAAATGTGAATCAGTATATTATGTTACGGTGAAAACACCTTCCATTCAGCCTGCAGGTTTTGTTTGTGAAAAGAAAATCTAACCTGCTCTAAGTCCTTAAAATTAGCCGTGCCGATTGAATTTCTTGTTTCTTTGCTCTGCAGATTAAGCCCGGTTTGTAAAACAAGAACATTAAATAATCAAGCGTCGATTTTGGCCGTTGAAGAAGAGCTCTACACACAACTCCACCAATCCATAACATCGTATGAAACTCAAACTGACTCGCCGAATGTCTGCCTTTTAAAACAAGCTCACTCTCAGGCCAAAATCATTAGTAAAGTAATCCATCAGCCTAACCCTGACTCACTGACCCAAACCACAATGTCAGCCAATACAGACGGAGCTATTCACTGTTCAGAAGGTAAGACAGACCTTATCTGTCAGGATCAGGAGAGGATGAACTCGCAGATAGCGGAAAATGAGTGACAATGAATGGAGCCCCGGGAAAATAAAGTTGTGTTTATGCAAGTGCTGATAATCCTTACTTTTCACAAAGAGATGAGGTACATCAGGACAAAGCTTTACACTGGAATGACAACATCTTGCGAAACGTCGAACCCCTTCTCGTGCTTCTCCTCTCGACTTCGGGCTGCTCTAGGAAACGGTGGTTACACTAAACCGGGTTTTCTTTGGCCAGAACAGAAGAGGCTCGCTACACACCAACCACTTATTGCACCAGATGCCAGTCATGGTCCGCTGATGTTTTTGTAGAGAAGTTTGGTGAAATGTCAGTCTTCTTCGTTCCCCCCTCAGTGTATATATATGCTCAAAAATTAGCCACTTTGTTAGCCCTTGAACCTCACACGTCTACTGAATGCATGTGATTCATTGGTGGGTAAGTCAGCCAGTGTGCTACATTTACAGTCCAGGATGTATTTGCCAAAAGATGGCAGGGAAAAACTTTTCTAAATTGAAAGAAGAAGTTTAATGGAGTCTTTGATGAAACTATTGTTGTATAAAATAACAGAAAACCATAATGTATAAGATTTAATGATGGAAATAAGTTGTTTTATAACCCAGCATCAACAACTTGCATACTGTAGGTATTTAAAGTGGGGGGAAAAACTGTGCCCTCCATCTCGCCAAGTATGAAGCTGTGTGGTGTACAAACAAATAAGCCCAAACAAGTCCAAATAAAGCAAAGTACTTTGGCTCCATTTATATAACTGGGCCTCTTACAGTTGGACTGGCCCCCTCTCTTTGACTTCCTTTGATGCGTCCAACTCTGTGGTGCAGTCAGATCCCATCAGACAGGCAGACATAACGTAGATACAGTGCACCTGAGCTACTGAAGCCACCACAGAGAGCAAGTGGGGAGATGTACTGGTATGCAGGAAAAACCAGCTCTATTTCAAGCCCTTCAAAATTGCTGAGAGGGTTTCCTTGTAATCCCATCCGTCATATTTACTCCAGCCCCCCAAACATCCACGAGGGCCCGAGCCCACCCCCTCTTCAAACAAGCCCTCTGGATCCGAATCAAACATCTCAATAAGAAGAGGAAAAAGAGGCTCATGGTGCTGATCAGTGCTCGGAGATCAACAGAGGGCAAGTGCTCCCTCGCTATCCATGTGATGTTGCTCTTCAGGTTTTGGTGAATCACTTTGTTCAGAGCAGGAGGCCTGCCTCTGCGTCCTCTGGGTCCAGCCAGCTCGGCAGTCTGTCAGCCAGTCAGACTCTTAAAGAGGTATTTAAATGTGCGCCTGCAGCAATGCACTCACTCAATGACCTCTTTATTTGTTAAAATAGATTATTTTAAATAAATTACAGAGCACTTTCACTGAATAAACAGAGACTTTGGGGCTGCGGCCTGCATTACATACTTACCACAGCCACAGAGATCCTAAATGACTAGTGAGCTGTGTAATCGCCTTTGATTTCACTGATAGGACTCTGATTCTTTGGGTAAAAGAGATGGAGCCATTGAGGAATCTGAAAGGCAACACCGCTAAATGGGAGGAAGGCAAAAAAAAAAAAAAAAAAAAGTCTCATGTGGGGAATATGAACTTATGATGTTTCTAACCCCGCCATGTCGACGGAGGAGTCCATTAGAAGAACAGAGGGGAGCTTGAGGGAGTCCTGTCATTTCTTCCCCCCGCAGCCTGAGAGGTTTAACACTCCTTCAGTCTGGATCCGTGCCACACCGGAGACGCCACCCCGAGTGCAGCAAAAAAAAAAAAAAGTGAGAGGAAAAGGTTCAGACCTCACTTCTTCTTCTCCTCTTAACCTTTCATTTCTTTTGTTCTGACCACTCAGTTAATCACATCAGAGTCTTTCCGCCGGCACCACACCGACCACAGAAACACAGCATAAGGAGAAAAGTATTTTGTGTAAATTCAGGCCAGTCCAATCCGCCGCCCCTCTACTTTTTAATTAGTTAATTTCCCCATGCGTTGCTGGTATGCAGCCTTTTTTTTTTTTTTTTAAAGTGTTGCAAAAGGTGAGAAATGCACACTCTCACTCTGTTCTACATCTGTTTGCAGCTAATTTAGTGTGGCAGCGCCTAGTTATGCCTGGATTACTGTTGCTCAGAAAGAAATCTCGAATAATAAAATGACAGGGAAAATGCTGTGGCGGACCAAAGCAGAGAAACCATGAAGAAATTAGGTTTGATTAACCTTATGAGTGCTTGTTTCAATTCTCACAGGTCTATTTATTTTTGAACATATGGTTGACATTCCTTCAGCTGCACATTTCCCGGCACGTCTATTACATCTAATCTGTAAGTGGTTCCAAAAAAATAAAAAGAGGATCTGCATGTATGTGCGCATACGTCATACAGGCAATTTTGAAAATTGACATTTGAAATGGTAATATGGCCCCGACTGTTATTCCTCAGGGGCGCACAGATCGTAAATAGTGTAAACTCAGCAGAGAAATTATCCAACATTTCTTTGTACTACATGCAACGCTGTATATTATCATGTATATTATCCTGCATTGATGCTTATTTGTAATAAATCATAAATACGACTGCAGCGTATTTTCCTAAGTAATTTCTTTGAGCAAAGTATTAGAAAATTGTAAATAACGACCGTTATAATGATCCAGAGCTCAAGGTGACGTATTCACATTGCTTGTTTTATCTGACCTGCAGTCAGATATTCAGTTTATGATCATATATGACAAAGAAAAGCATCAAAATATTTGAGATGTTGGATTCAGAAGATTTCAGCCACTTTTTGCTTGAACTTACTGGAACAGTTAATGGAGTATCAGAATAGTTGCTGATTCATTTTCTCTAGATCACGTACTCCAGCCGTTTCCCAACTGTTGACTTGTGACATCTTAAAACAAAACAATATCTACTTGTGGACCAACCTTTGTTTGTGCCTTTAGTGTATCACCATTACATTCAATTCACAGATTTTCTGAAAAATAAACAACCAAAGACTTTTGAAAAACCCAGAAAATCATTTAACAACACAAAACAGAAACCTCAGATTCTTTCTAACAATCATCAAAACAACGACGGATGGTTTTTAAAAGATTTCCCAAGTTGTGTCTCTGTTTACTAATCCAAACAAGATGGTGGCTGGAGAGATATTGATGTGTCTTTCCAGTATTTTATATTTTCTTACAATATAATGTTTTGACATTTGTCATTTCTGGCTACCTGGATAGAAAATAGTCACAACTTGAGAAACGAGTTAAAATTCCTTGTTTTTGTTCAGCTGTTTTTTATCCAGATGATTGTGAGTCTTTAATACCTTCAGAACAGTGATTAGTGATGTTAAATGACCTGAGTCTTTCAAAGATTGCTGGGTTTATATTTTTTTGGAAACCCAGATGCTGTAATGGTAATACATTAAAGGCACAAACTGGAGCTACTTGCGAGTCCTCATCATGGTTGAACTGGTCACGGCTAGTAGTCATATGTAACACGTCAACATTGACGTGTCTAAGAGTCATTTTCCTTCTTGGATTTTTTTTGTTTTCTAACAAGTTTTAGAAGTAAAATTCACAGTAATTCAAAAGTAAAAATAGTAGAACACATTCTGTCGTTTTCATCTCGCGACCGCTAACATTTTTCTTCCGACCCTCAATCACCGATGTAATCAGTTAATCGACTAATTGTTTCAGCTCTAATCGTAAGTATTAAACCATGTGTGTGATTATTTGTAGATGCTATCAAAGTTTAGATTTTCCACCCAAGTCCACAGCTGAAGTTCCCAAAGTCAAATATGTAATTACCTTTTTTTTTTTTTTTTTTTTTTTTGAGTACGCATGTGTGATTATGAATAATTAGAAGGAAAACTTAATTCATAAGCCATTAAGTGTTATGAATAGCAATTTCTGTGACTCTCTCAGTGGCTCTTTAAGGCCACTCTGAATGCGGCGCACAGAGCCAGCTCAGTTCTCCCTCTTTCTGGCAGCTATAATTGAGTCTAATAGCTGCAGCACAGACATAGGGAACCTCTTTGACACCTAGACCAAATTTTCTAATGAAACGATCAAATAAGCATCATCCAGCCCCGGCATATCAAAGCCGCCGGCAGCTGGCAGCATGTCATAGTCTGACATTTGGGCTTTTTAAGCGCTGCCAGGCCTGTTTCCCTCCATGTCCTCTGGCCTTGTATTAACACTAATAATAGGGAAAGGTCCACAAGTAGAAGAGATGTAGTGATGAATGGAGGAGACTCTTGCCAGCTGCTGAGGAGGCTGATTGCGTCTGTAATGGACAGCCCGTCCTCCCAAGAAAAACGACAGTATAGGTCATAAATTCAGAAGTCAAAAACAACCTATAGATGTGTTTGAGTGACAGCCGCCATCTAGCGGCTGTAGTAATTATGATGACATCTATACAAGGTAACAAATTTCCATATTTGGAGGCGGCGGGTTGGGTGGACGGCTGTATAGATAGATGGCAAAAAGTATACTTAGCTTTACGAGACTGCTGTTCGCTTGTGTTTCCAACCGCAAGTCGGGACAGTTTTTTAAAAACCGTAACTATGATTGTCGTTGTGTTTACTGTTGCCATGATGACGAAGGTTTCTTAACTTTAAGGAAGTAGTAGATTTAACCCACACCATGTTTCAAGTGATCATTTTAACCCAAACCGTGATCTTTCCCCTAACTCTAACCAAGTGGCTAAACCTAAACTTCACTTAAACTTAACTGGACTGTAACCACAGCGATGTCACAACATCAAACATAAATATAACAGTGATTTGTAACAGTTTTTGAAAGCTGCCGATAGAGGCGGCATATTAGAAAACGCTCCTATGAGTTGTTCTGGGGTGAACGGTACAATCGACCTATTTGGTCTTTTAATTATGAGGATGTGTTGGTAATATGAGTATGACAGGTCGCAGCGTTGATGCTTGTATGTGTGTGTGTGAGAGAAAGACAGAAGAATAGAAAAATGGAAACTAAAGGCTTCATACTGAGTCTAATATCTTTGGGTTTAAGTTGGGTTGTTGGTGGGGCAAAAGAAGCAATTAGAGGACGTCATCTTGTGTTTTTCTCACTACTTTCAGGTCTTTAATTGACCAAACAATTAATCACTTATTTGAGAAATTATTTGGCACATTGATTGATAATGAAAATAGTCATTAGTCATAGCCCTAAATGTATTAATACATGCACATTACAGGTGCTGGTTGTTGAGGTGTTGTTTCGTCTGCACACAATCGGTGCAGTTTAAAATATCAGAAACCGTTTTCGTTTTCTTTGTGCTAAAATCTGTCAAAACTCTGAATACTTAAAGAACGAGGCATATAAATTTTTCTCATTGTCAGCAAATCCCTTGAAAAGGCCAAAACCAACAGTGTGTTAATCCATCTCTCAATACTTTCTGACTTCCCCGACATGTCTGTAGCACTCAGCCCCAAACCCATTAGTTCCTAGAAGACATAAATCTTTAAATGCTGGTCACAAGTATATCATTTCCATTTTAAAAAAGGCTCAGTAATTTCTTAAAACAGCTGGGCACTGTAGTTTTAAGCAAATATTTCTCAAACATGAGTAAACAGTGCATTTGTTGGGGACTATTTTCAGCTGCGGATTAATACACATATGATGCCCTAGTAAGTATTTATGGCAGCAGGACTGTGTTTGTGGGATCAACTCAAAATAAACCATACTGTGTTCCCAGTAATGAGGGAACATGTTACACAGTGAAACAGTGTGACTCACTGATGTGTTTTATTAGTTTTTGGACAACAACAGAGCTCTACGACACGGAGGAATAATACCGAGGATAAATTCTTTTTAATGAGATTTGTCGACATCAAGAAAAATGTAGAATAACCCCAGCCTCATCAAGAACATGCGTAGCCTTCATTTGTTTTCACAATATCTTCTTTTGCAGTTTCATCGTGCAACAACACGTTTATTAATTCAGTATCAAAGTGCAAATAAAAATGTGAGAATAGTCTTCACCAGTTTCATTTTACACCCTTAATCTTCATTTTCATGTATTTCTTTTTTTACAGTGACAGCAGCTAACCTCGACGTAGTTTTTTAATTTCAAACTGACAAAGACATACAAGTAAATAATACATTATACTAATGTATAGCATGCAAAATCCTTAATCCGAATGCATTAAAATAAAGATGTTGGCTCTCACATAAAGGAAAATCTCAGTGTACTTTGTGCCAGTTTCTTTTCATTGGCCTGGTTAAATTCAGACCAACTACAAGAAAGCTAAACCATTTCTTGACGCTCCTCTTCCTAAGTTTGACACTGAAGCCCCAGCAGGAGTGGTTAGACCTTTCAGGAGTCCCCAGTGGAGCTCAGGATGTCGTCAGTCCGCCGCCTGCTTATTTTTCATGCTTCTATTGGGATTGAACACGTGCAGACGGGTGCCCACTTTTTTCCCTGCACTTGTTTGGTTACATTTGACTTTCAGCGAGATAAGAACCAGATTTAATTCTTGTAGCGCTGAGCAGCAATTGGGTGAGAGGACGCTGACAGAGAGAGTGGCTGAAAAAACGTCTTACGGGGGACGACTGTGTAGTCTGCTCTATCTCTGCGAGCTTGCCCCTATTATGTTACCTTTCAAGTGCTTTGTCACAGGAGAGAGGGCGAGCTATTCTGGTTTGCTTCGCCTGTGGGCCTACTCAAGCAGCCTCAGTGTTGTTTTAAGAGCCTTATTTTAACGAGCGTGAGTGTGTGTGGGGAATGTTTCGAGTTAGCCACACACTGTTTATTTATGGAATATTTTCTGACACCTACTTACACCATTATCATCCCCTTTCTTGTAAAGTCCCCAAGTGCTGCCTATGAAGGTTCCTGCTTTACGATGACCATACCACGTTCAGCTGGTGCAGTTACGACAAAAGAGAACAAAATGAAGATTAGTTTCCTAAAACAAAACTATGTTTCACTTTGATTGCTTTTAAATCGAAGCTCAAACATCATTTTTCTTTTAAAGTCATGAATAAGTGCCTCAATACTGTTCGGTGGCTGCTGTGTGCTCTCCTGTATTGTCTTGTTATGCCATATTTTTGTATATTGTCTTGTATTTATTAAATGGTTTACACATTTAGGGGTTAAAATGATGTTTCTTTTTAGGAACATTTCTAGGTCAGACTTTACAACGGCCAAAATAATCAACAGTAATTATTCAGAATTGCACTCAGCCTGACACAGCAAAGCGCCATTTGACAGTCTGAACACTATTTACTGTAATATTTAGCAGAATGTATTCCAAATATAGTGATTAATTCAATATTGGGCACATTTAACACATTACAGAGGAGGATTTGTGCTGAGAATATTTCCACTGCCGTCACCGTAGCGGTCAGCGTAGCGTCACACAGGAGAACTGGGTTTGGCTTCTGTCTGCTCTGTCCTCAAAAACGTTTTGTTCCTTTTTAAAATGAATTCAGTTCATGGTTAATAAATGTTTAGAGAACAGTGTCTCATGAGTTATTAGCTTTATACATAAATATAGAGATTAAACTCGATCAAAAGGCAAAACATTTTGTGTCCTGACACAAAGACGTGTCCATCAGAGAATCACACAAATAAATACAAGGCTCACTGCTTCATTAGTAGATAGAAAAATGTAATAAACTATATTGTTTTGCTCAGGTTCAGTCCTGTGAAAACACTAGAAACTAGAAAGTAGTTGTCTCATATATTCAAGGTTTTCAGTGTTGAACTAACTTTGTTTTGTGCAAATCACAATAACAGTTCGAGGCCATTAATATTATTTCAAATGCTGCAGTGATTTTTGTCTGTGTGCAGATTTGTAGAATTGTAGATATACTATTAATACAGATACATTTTTTTTTATACATTTTTAAAATAATTATACATAATAATATAACAGGCAATCCAACAAAAGTTTGCTTGTGCTAATTCAATGCAGAGGTGTGCCATAACATGACAGTAATCAGAGTACTCAGGTAAAAACTAGCAGAATCACACGGTAAAAATACTTCATTACAAGTCCTGTATTTAAAGCTGTACGTAAGTAAAAGTACAGAAACATTATCATCAAAATGTAATTTTAAAAGCCCAATATAGAGTGACTACAGCAGTTATTTAGTATCATATCACCTTAATTTGTAGAAGACGGATTAAATAAATGGTTTGGAGAAAAAAAAGTACATTTCCCTCTATAATACTTGAGTAAAGTACAAGTACAAAATTCTACTTAACTACACAACGTGAGTGATTGTACTCAGATACTTTCCACCAACTTTAGTGATACATGTGTTTAAACAGAGAATTCACTTTGTAAATGCAGCTGTTCAGACAAAAGCTTCCCGCTTGTTTGAAAGTATTTTTTGTACATACAAACACACAACCTTGTGAGTGCCACATATTTTTCTTTGACCTAAAGCTTGTATTGTTTAGCATCATCGCAGGTCAAACTAGAACTGCTCACGTCTAAAGGCAACAAGCGTCTCCCTCTGTTGATCTTTCATCAATCTCTTTATCACCTGTATTTGTCTTGACTCCTGTTCTTGCAAAGCTGGCGGAGATAGTTGTCTTATTCTTCTCTGTTTGGACAAGGCCTCCTTCCTAACACCCCCTGATTTGCCAAAGGCTCTGCACAATTAGGAGTTCAAACAATTTTTTGAACAGGTAGGGATTTTTTTTTCCAGCCCTTCACCCCCACCGCTGCTGACTTTTATTGCTCGAGGGTATCGGCTTGTCATTTTGGGGCAGTGGACAGGTAAAGCCAACTCAAAAGGCAGGGAAATAACTCTAATTCTCTATTTGACATTGACAGAGGTCTTCTCTCATCTCTTTTTTTTTCCCTCCACTCTATTTCTTTCTTTCACCTCTCCTTTCTCTCTTCACCATCTGGCGCAGCTGCCAGGAGAGGGCTCGGCGTTGACCCCGTTGTCAAGGACACAGATGGGAATTAGGAAAAGTGGACTTGTTTCAAACAATTATAGAAATTACTTTAATATCTTAAAACAAAAAGACGGAGAAATATATTTATTTGAGATGTTGACTGTCAGCTTGAATTTCCACTCCAGTGTGTGTGTGTGTGTGTGTAAGTGCGCGCGTGTTTTTGTGTGACGGACAAACTGCAGTAAAAGGATGATGTGGAGATTGTGTCGGCCAGGTGTGTTTTGTATTTTTTGCATTTTTTAAAAACCGTGTCTAACATAAGCACCTGCCCGAGATTTACAGAGGAGCGGGTCGCGACCTCTTGCCTCCAACCCTGAAATGGACACCGACTAATAGAGACCCGTCTGTTAAATTGTAATTGAATGTTACATGGCACTCTGAACTCAGAATGGTCTTTTTTTTCCCGTAAGCGTGCAGGATTTAGGCAGACGCTCCAATGACAACTTAATTTCATCACTGAGGAACAGCGCCGAGTGTTTTTGTTCGAGCCTTTCCCTCAAAATACGACTCTTATTAATGATAATTGGTAAAAAGGTGACACATGTCTGACTCTTGTTTATCTTACATTTTGGATAATTTGAGGCACACTTTTTTTTTTTCACAAGGACAAATTAAAATTGGGAAAAACTCCAGCACAAAGTCTTTTTTCATGCAAAAAAATAACCGGTGCTTTGTCGTGTTCACACCAGTGCTGGTTTCATTTCACTCCAAACGTTTCTCAAGTTTTACTTCAAGACTGAAAAACAACAAATATATATTAGAGAGTTGATAGCAGAGAGCTAAAAGGAAATGAGCAGGGAGAGATGTGGAATTAACAAAGGCACCCTGCCAAGAAAGTTGCACCTAAAATATGGAAATAATTGATTGTTTTAGACAGTATTTCTGTAAAATCACACTTCTAAAGTAAAGTAGTAAAAGTCCTGAGGTTCTTTCAAATGGTGCATGTATCATCGGGCTGCATGCAGCTTTAAATAATTGCAGATATGATGCTTTTATCAAGGTTACATTTCAACTGTTCACAAAACTTCAATTGTTTGGTAGAAGAAGTATTACAATCCCTCCCTAAAAGTAAACAAAGATAATACTCCATTACAATTAAAAGTCCTGCATTTAAAATTGTACTGAAGTAAAAGTATCAAAATGTTATCTGCAAAACTTTAAATTGTACAAAATGGCATCTTTTAGAGAAAAATATGATTTAAACTTTAAAATGTATTGATTTTTATTTTGGGGAGGAAAGACGATACATTTTGAATTTACTATCCATCATGTGCCCCAAAGTTTCCACCAACATCAGTTATTAGTCTTAATTTCTACTCGTAGTTCACCTGATCAGACGTTATTCCAAAGGTCAGAACATGTAAATCTGCCTGCTGTTAAATGTGTTCAGTAAAGAGTCACTTTAATTACAACTTTTACAGGTTTTCATTACTTTGAACTGACCAGCAGTTTGACAGTGGATTGATTTAAAACCGACTACAGACTTCTGTTTCTACAGTGAAGTGAAAAACAGCCAGGGGGAGCTGTGTTTACAGAGGACAGGCAGCAGAGTGTAGCAGTGTCTGTGGGGAATTGTGTGTGTATGTGTGTGTGTGTGTGTGTGTGTATGTGTGTGTGTGTGTAGAGTGGGTTGGTAGCTGGTACCATCTCTGCACAGCTTCTCCGTTCAACACAAACCTGCATTAGGACTTCTTCTTTCCCATCATCCATTGCATTCTCATGAAAAGCTACTTCTGTTGTTGTCGGAGCAAAAAAAAAAACACATCACCTTTAAGTCTAATACCCTCCTAAAGACGGCTCAACTGTTTGCCTGATTTCAAAGCCAAAGTCATGCACAAAGCACTGAAGGGCAAACCTGGGATTGAGCTTGTCTAATGTTTCCAAAACGGCGAACTGTGAAAGGCCCCATAATTGATACGCAGGACCCCAGAGGGCACGACTCCTGTCAGATCAGCCACAGAGAAGAACTGCCAGAGCCACGCACTGCAGGGAATATCGGCTAATTAGCCCCGTTTAAACATTTCCTGGTTTGAAGAACTTAAAGAGCGGGGCCACAATCACACGAACAATAGCTGCTCACTTAGCAAAAAAACCCCCCAGAGTATGGATTAGACGGTTGGTAACATTTAGGGAAACGGGACACACCAAACATATCAAATCTGAACCAGATGACCTGCGACTCACCTGAAGCTCGCTGCAACAGGAGAGATTTCAAATCATATGAATGAGAGAACAGTGTTTCCATAGTGATTATTTCAAACTGTATGTGACAAATATATGAGGTGTGGAGATGGTAAATACTTGTAGAATACAAAGCAGCCTAATAGTCCTGCAATATGGATGCAAATAACAGTTATTTTAATTATTGATTATTTTTTTCATTAATCATTTGGTCAATAAAATGTCAGAAAAATTGTTTAAAAATACAACATCCTAAAACCAAAGTCTTTCTCCTCATATCACTAACAACCCAAAACCTTAAGATGTTCAGGTAACGTCACATAAGTGGCAGAAAAGCAGCAAAGTGAGAAGCTGGAACCAGAGAATATTTGCTTGAAAAATGCTTTAAATGAGTATCAATAATTGCAAAATATAGCAGTTTCTGTCAATCGACTCATTGATTAATCAACTAATTGTTTGAGCTCCAAACTAAATATAAATACAACATTATTGAAGGGCTGCGTAACCGCGAGAAACTAACTGGTGGTCATGAACATATCAAAACCTTTATTTAGTCTTATAATTTATGTAACTGTTGCTCTATTTTTATTAATGTATTGTATATGTTTTTTATTGTATATTAATTTTGTGGCTTATATGGAATTAGCCAGATACAAGCTGCATATGACAACAGCCTCATTCCCAGGGCGTCAAATACTGATGCACAAGGTGCCCTTTAGTGTCTGCATGAGACGCACCAGGCTTTCAACTAACTACAATGTAAACCCATCCGTGTCATTATGAGACCAATGACGTCTATATAAGATGACAATTTTCCTTCTTAGGAGGAGGCGGGTTGGGTGCAAGCCCCCAGGAGGTGCGCCAGGCTTTGAAGCCAATTTGACATAGTGGCCAAACCGTGTAATTACAACTTCCATGTCCATCATGTGATGCCACTGGGCCCAAAAAATATTTTTCCCCACACACAATCATGGGAAAAGGAGCCACTGTAAAATGGTGGATAAATGTTTTTAGCATAACCCTCATGAAATGACTCTTCACTGTCAGAATTTGAGCCATTCGGTCCAATAACAAGAGCCGCATAATTGAATTATTTTATCCCCATTGAAGTTAGCGGAGGGCTAAACCAGAAGTTAGCCGGCTCGGCCAGTGGAAGTCTCTGATGCACATGCAACAATCAGTAAGCGTGAGAAACATCTGGGTAATTTCTTCACAGCAGGAAGTGGCTTTTTTGGCTTCATGTGCCATTGAGCAACCTTCGGAGCCCTGCCTCCGATTTTTTTTTAACTACCAACTATAGCATCATCAATAAACCACAGATGTGAAATCATCATCTCTCTGGCACAGTATTAACAAAAGCTAAACATTGTTATACAGTTTTTAGAGCAGAGTAATTGTATTATGCTGCACGTTCTCCAATACTCGTATTTCCTCATATTTCTAAAAACAAACCACAAAAAGTTGCTGCATCCATAATTAGATTTAGATGCAGTTGGGAAAATAGTTTCACATTATTAGTTTGCTAGAGAATATGAATATAAACTTGACAGTACAAGGGTTTTCTTGGGATTATCCTCAGTGTTCAGGTGTAGGTTGTATTGTCTCATGTTGAAAACCTGCCAGTCTGGTACCTGCAGACTTGACAAAATAAACCACGCACGACTTTTGGCACATATTATTTGAACCAGGTGTTGTCGTCAAAAGTGTTTTTAAGAATCTGAACCAGCTGGTTTGTTGAGTCGCTGCACTGCATAATCCAAACAAATCTGTATTTACAGATCCACTTTATCTGGATTAATTTGGTATATTTTTGTTTCGATTACAAACAAAAATACAGTTTCTCTTTTCTTGAGTGTAAAAGTTTTGTTCCCAGGTTGACATGAAGTCTTTGTGTCTTGGACTGAAGTGTTGTCTTCTCACTTTAGACGTGTGTTTCCACGCTGTGCCAACAGCACAATAGACACCGTGAATAGGCATCAATAAATAATAAACAGCTGGACGGAGCTCACTGCCAACTCCACACAATGCTCACCTCACTGGAGAGGATCCCCCCCTCCCCCCCCCTCCTCCCTCACCCCCCTCACCCCCCTCACCCCTCAGCCGCCTGTCACAGATCATCATTAACGTTGTCTCACTTTGTCCCTCAGCTTAGAGAGACACACAAGCAAATAAGCCTTTTCATCGGCCGAAGCCGGATTCTCAGTTATCAACCTTCCCAGTACAGGACATTGTATGACCAGTATCACGCTGTGGTAATCTGCATTCTAATTAAATTGGACCCAGACTGTTTGCTCAGATGATCGCATGTCACTGACGCTGCGGATTAGCGAGACACTGCCACGTTTAACCTTTAAATGTAATTCCTTTGTGATTTAAACACACGCTGCTCAGAGGTCATCATGTACAGGGAAACTTATATCAAATAACATATGAAAGACAAACTTCGTCACATATTTTTTTACGGTTGTTGTGTCAGAGTCTGTTTTATTTATGTGTTGTTAAGTATTGTTTATTTTTAGTTTGGAGACACAGAAAATGTGGAAAAGAGATTCAGCAAACGTTCCCACTTTGTCTTGAACCAGCGATGTTGCAGTAACATGATCAGCATCCTAAACTCTAGAGGCTACCAGGACACCCTATTTATTTTATTTACTTATTTCATTACATTTTTGTGCATTTGGGACTAGAAAACGAAAATTGTATCCGTGAAGAATGTAGTTTGGGGGATCTTGAGCACCGTAAACGTTTTTTAAAAAGTACTTAATTTACAAAATAATCCAACAGAATATTTAATGAATAGTTAGTTAGTTAGTTAGTTTGTGTGTCATGGACATACAAGCATGCAGCGTACAAATACAGTTGAAGTGGTGAAACATTTATCAAACATAAACAAGAACAAAACTTCTTACATGACGTTGCAAACAAATAACTTTGTCTTCTGTACGAAGCTCTACAAATAAAACCTGCCACACAGAAGGTCCCTTCCTCAAACACTGCTCTAGTTTCTTATAATCCTTCATCCTGAAAAACTCAACAGAAATTAAAGACATTATACTAAAAAGCGTGACCCTTAAATCATTATATAATGAGCAATAAAACATAAAACAGACTTTGTCTTCAATCTCATAACTGTAAATCACATGAATATGATGAAGTCATGAATATGCAGATAAACAAAACAGGTTCAACCTCACAGCTCATTAATTTAACTCTGATTAATTATCAGCTGTTTGATCAGATTTTTTCATAACTTCATTCCTTCACAAAGTGATTTTTAAGATGATTTTACTGCAGTTTAAAACATTTTGTTAAATGTTTAGTCACTTAACTTTCAGTCTCCCACATTCAGCATTCATTAACAGTATATAAACTTTTATTAAATGGTTTATAACAGCCTATAATGTAGTTGTTAGCAGCTTCAGGAGGCTTCATGTGTATAAACACATAATAAATGACAATATAGTAAAACACAGCTGTAATAATATAAAATGTCTTCATAGGAAAAGTTATTATAGATAAATGCTGTGCATTAATAAACAATTAAAAAGTCCTTATTTTGGCTTCATTATAGTGTGTTATAAATCATTTATTGATTGTATTTTATTAATGTTTACTACCCATGGATGCTAAAAAGGGGAACTTAAGTGTTACCCATGAAAAAGAAGAATATCATCAAGTTTATAGAAGCTCGAATATACAAATTTTGTCATTTTATTCTCAAAAAATGACAAATAATCAGTTATCAGAACTTGAAAACTTATTTTCTATTGATCAGCTTATCGTTTTGTAGCTGTAGTTCTCGACTGTTAGTTCTTAATAACACCTTTCACCGTGTCGGGTTTGCCTCCTCTGATCTCCATCCTGTTTGTGTAATCTTGTAGCAAAGCCCAGTGCTTTGTGTTCCCACCTGGCCGCAGGTTAGCAGGTCGCCAGGTAAGCATTTAACAAGCCCTCCATTGGCTTGTCTGCTCCACTTAACACCTGACATACCCCCTCTGTGCCGACCTTTGACCTCTGACCCCAGACTGACAACACGGGAGACGTCTCTCGGATACTTTCCTTTCTCCGCTCCTCTTCTCTTTTCTTCTCGGCCTCTCGCTGAGTGCCGCAGAGTGAGACAAGGTGAAAGGTATCCAGGCGTTTTCTGAGAGGGGGGGCCGCGCAGGTGTTCATGCCTCCACACCTCTCAAGTTCAAAAGCCATTGAGTCCTTAGCAACCAGGTAACAGTCAAACAATGTGTCACCCACCCCCACCCCGAGGCGACAGTGTCTTCTGTTTTACTGTCAGCCCAGCGAGGAAGCACAGAGCGCCGGGCTTTAATCCAAACGCCTCATATTCACGTCATCCTCACCCCCTGACAATGAAAATATACATATTAACCAAACTGCCAACACCCGTGCATGTATGACATCATCTGATATTATTCAATCACACCCAAAGTGACAAAAACATGGCCAGACACAAACATTTGTGAAGCTTGAAAATAAAAACACAGGACAGACAGACTTGTGCTTATCTGACAAAACAGCCCCTGTATCATGTCTGAATATGTCCTTCATGCCACTTTTTTTTTACTCACCAACATGTCCAATATTTCCCAGCTCCAGCAGGTTTATGGGTTCAAAAGTGGGAGCTGGTCCAAGCATTACTAGTAACATTAGTGTCAGTAATTTAATGCGCAGGTGTGAATGGATTCTCAAACAAGCCGGGGAGGCCCCCGGCGAGGCCTGCGCAGGACCGCCAGGGCCAGCGGCAGGTTTAAATAAATACGCTGCTGAGCAGACATGTCGGCAGCTGGGGCCCGATATGGCTGCTGCTGTTTGTGTTGTGGCTTTGCGAGGGCGCTGAGGAGAAAGCAGCGGGACTCTAGCATGTTTCCTGGGAGAAGAAGATGAAGAAAAAAAAAAACTTCATGAGGAAAATAAGTGGCACCTGAAGACGTGCTGTGAGCTGCCGCGTGTGTGGGCAGCTTATGAATCCTGACTGGTGTCATAGTCAGTGTAGCTGTCATGAACACACCTCCATCAGCTCCCAGTGAGGGCTGTAAATAGTTTTCTTTTTATTGTTAAAGATCACAATGACGACCAAGTTCTTGGAAGTCGTATTAGTCATATTAGTAGAATTAAAAAATCTTTACAACCCTGCACCTCAAACAGATATTTGACATTTCTGTACTGCAATTTCTTGTTACTAATCAGCTGATATATTTACTAATAGCTGTATATCTGCAATTAACTCATATCAGCCCAGTTGATTGATCAGTTAAGCTTTTTGTTTTTTCATAGACGAAAGCGCACATCTCATAGTATCGCTGTTCATCAGCCGGGGCGTTGTTCATGTTTTGCAGTTGTTGATTGAAAGAAGATGGTAGCCTCAAACATCAGCTCTGATGTGTTTTCCACACACGTGTCACTGCGACAACTTGCAGAAATTCAAGGATTTCTGCTTTTACAAATATTGGAGTTACGTGTAGATAAATCAATTCATTATTTAGCGACCTTGCTTGAATGACAGTGTTGCAGAGGTGGGAAGAATACAAGGCTGTGGAGATGAAAAGAAAAAGAGACCCTGAAAAGCTAAAAGATGGCAAAGCGAAAACGCAGGCAAAGAGGAAAACCCCCAGAGCCTCTACGCAGTCCGTCCTCTGAATCGAAGGGAGAGGGAGTCGGTGAGGAGGCCACCAGATGCCAGATGGGCCTGTTCGGGGATGGTTTATGGATTAAGAGCTGAGCAGAAAAGGGGCAAAAAAAAAGCAGGATCAGTTTCAATGTTTCTTTCCAAGCTGCCAAAATTCCCTCATGGATGTCCTGACAGTCATTAAAAAAGCTCGAGCTGTTGATTCCTTCAGGCACGCTGCCAGAGGTGGTATGAAGAGAGTTCACCTCTAAGTCCCGCAGTAAATCCCACGGATTCCCGCTGAGCCAGAGAGAGACACCTGCGGGACATATGATACTGTATATTTCATCTCAGTCTTTGAGCTCAGGTACATCACCATCACAACGCATTAGCTCAGCTTTAACCTGGCAAAGCCTTTATCATCATTCTCTTATATGTTGGTACTCCTCTATAAAATGCTTTGTATTTGTGAGACTATGTAGATAAACCACTTACATTTGAAATTGTGGAAAAATAGCTTCGGCTTTCCAAATTTTATATCAATTGTTTTCATAAGTAAAATAATAAATAAAGCAGTATCATTTTAGAGGTTTTCTTTATCTCCATTGTCAAATTTCTAACCACATCTTACAGTGCACATGATGCAATAACACTCCTGTCAGTCTTTAAAAGCTGAACAAAAACTAAACACTACATCTACTTACACTACATTTAGTTATTTGCATTTTACCTTTTTTTTAACTGTACAAGTACAGCTCACCTGAAACATTGCAATAAATGGATACTAACTGTGTTTGCCCTCTTAGAAGCTTTTTACTTTTTATTTTTAGTTTTTAGTTTAGTTATTTTCTTGAAGGTAAACAGCCATATCTCAGGATATTACCATTAACAAAACAGTTTATTTGTGGTAAAAATCCTGGCTACATCCTTAATGACAGAAAAGTTGTACAAATTTTCAATTCAAGCTGATTAATGTACTTTTTGTTGCCAGTTTCAAAATGCCTTTCAACAACCTTCAGAGATCATAAAATTGTTACATCCAGCAGTGAGTCATACATGGAGGGGCAGAGTCTGATATTTTTTCAGATTATGTCAGAGGGCGTTTTGTAATTATTTCTTGTCAAAGACAAGATTTATTCTTATGAGGTGTAAGGCTGTTGTTGTTTCCTCAGTCTTGCCAGGCAAGACATTTTATCAACCTTAAAGTACTCAATCTGCAGCAACAAAACTCACTTTTAAACTGTCTTACAGCCTGGGTTTGGTCAGAATGTCTTCATCATTAACTCTTCCTCGGATATAAACAAGGACTGGAAAACTCCTCAATGAGGTAATAAACTCTTTCAACCTTTTAATGGAAAAGTAAGAGAAAATGTAGTGTAACAGTCAGAAAAATTAAAACTTTATGTAGCAGGATGGCATCCATGAAAATAATAAACTTGACAGGTTTACTGTGGACTTCTGGACAAAACTGCTGCTTTGTTCATTTTAGTTTATACATTACATTTACAGGAAATGCTGCAGTCTTTTACAACTGGTCACACTGGTCCTCGTGTCCGCAACTCACCTGACCTCTTCTATAGTGTAATATAGTGATGTGACATCAAATCATCTCCATTCACCAGACAGTAAAATGTGCCCAGTTGTATGCACATACAATACAGTTAAAATCCATCAAACTGCACAATTTAACTGAATATATGCAAAAAAAATCTTGCAGATAATTTTAAGATTGCTTTTGGAGAGCAGTGTGCATTACATCAATGTAGTTTGCAGCTGCATAAAGAGTGTAATATCCTCAGAAAACTTAGACAAGCCCTCTCCTCCATTTAAACTGTCCATCATTCTGGCAATCCCGTTATGGAGCAGCTCACATGATAGTGATGAGAAGGCCACAGCAACCTTTGTTATTCTGACTTCATTGTGTTTCTCTTGTCGGTGAAACCCTGAGTGGGACTGCAGAACCCTATCCTCCGGTCTATGAATAGCAGGGCAGGTCGGTGTGGGGGGGGGGATAACAATAGCGGAGGGCTTGGGTGTTCCCTGCATCACACACTCTGAGAGACCAACCTTTGGTTCATCCCCGAGTCCCTCATCAAATATTAAGCCTGCTGTCAGTCAGCAGCAGCAGCGCAGCCAGACCTGGACGGGGCAACACTTTTCACAGCTGGTGGGTTGCTGCTATTGGATCGGACACAAACTCTGTGCTGTTCTCTTGTGTCAAAAGATGCTGCTGCAACTGTAAATACATAATGTGAGAAAAGGGTTTGTGACTGTTTCACAAGGTTTTACAGATGAAGCTATGGTGCATCCCCAAAAACAATCAAACTAAAAAAAAAACTATAAAAAGTTATGTTATGGATAAAATGTTGATCAAACGGCAAAAATAACGACCATGATTACTAAAGAATAATGTCCAGTTTACTTTTACTGTCAATGATGCTGATTAAATAGTAACTTTAATTCTACTCATGTAGTTTCTCTTTTTTCACTCTTGATTTCTCTGCATGTTGTCTGAACTATTAGTGCACTTTGCAGATAACCTCAAACTTACTGAAACATATTTTAAAAACACATCTGTATGTCTTTGTCCAGACTCTTTGCACCTGCATATAACTCTAATAATTATTTTTCATGTTTTGTGTGTGTTCAGTTCTGTCCACATATCCTTCGTTGCTGGTTGATATTTGTTTATACTTTTGTTCTACAATATTTTATACATTTTCTTGCACAGTTGGTGCAGTTTGGTTCTGGTTGTCGGCAAAAACAAATTCTTCTTATGTGTATCTTAATTATCTTTTAATTACTTCTTCAGACTAGTTTAAAGGTCTGCTGCGATGTTATGTACAATACATTTCCTGTTTTTACCTTTTTAATTTTTATGAGATTTCTTATTTTTTGAGCCTCATTGGAAAAAGTTTTATACATAATGATATTTATTAGCAGCTGTACATGTCCTCGATGTCAAGGAGCAGCAGTAGTGGTGTCATATTATACAACGTCATAGCAGTGCTGGGAAACAATGATTTATGATGTACATGTACTCATGTACTGTAATCAAGTTTTGAAGTACTTGTACTATGCATTTCTGTTTAATGCCACTTTACACTTCTACCCTCCAACAATTCAGAAAGAAATATTTTACTTTTTACACTGTTTATTTGACAGCTACAGTTACTACAGTAGAAACTTCACCTATATATCTACAAGACATATAAACATACAAACCAACACTATACACAGTAGTTAAAATCAGCTCCACCTCGACCAACTAGAATAGTAAATGGTAAATACTAGGGCTGAACGATTTTGAAAAAATATCTAACTGCATTTATTTTGGCTGATTTTGCAATTGTGATATGATTTGCGATATTACAGGAAATGATCGTTTTTGCATCATTATTCTCATTTTCATTGAAAAACATATTAAAGTTATTATGGTGTGATTTTTGTGGGGATCTGTACCAAACAAAGATGTTTTCATTTCATTTCATTTAAAATGGTATTTTGACATATTTCACCTTTAACAAATATTGATCCTCCTGCAATTTGAAAATTGCAACCATATTGTGATTTTGATAATATTTCGATTAATTGTTCAGCCGTAGTACATACACATGAATGCATCAGCAATAATAATCTAATGATAAAGTATTTGGTAGTATGACACTCACAGGGGCCAGTACATTTTGTTGGTAAAATTTACAGTAAAACTTCGAGTGCAGGACATTTACTTGTAATGTTTAAAGTGTCTTATTGCTGCTTTTCCTTAAAGGTCCAGTGTGTAGGATTTAGTGGCATCTAACTGAATGGACTCAGCAGAAATGGAATATAATATTCATAACTATCTTTTTATTAGTGTATAATCACCTGGAAACAAGAATCGTTGTGTTTTCATTACCTTAGAATGAACCCTTTATATCTGCATAGGGTCCTCTTCTATGGAGGCCGCCATGTTGCGCCGCCATGTTGCACCGCCATGTTTCTACAGTAGCCCAGAACGGACAAACCAAACATTGGCTCTAGAGAGGGCCTTTCACAATTTTTGTGAGTTTCACGGCCACCATAGGCTCTCCAACACACTTGGAAGGGGAGGGTGAGGGGTATTCAGCTGGTTGTAATCTGCAGCCTCACCACTAGATGCCACTAAATCCTACACACTGCACCTTTAAGTAAAGATTATGACTATTTTGTCCACCACTGTTGAAAATTGTGGTGGAAATGAATATGTGGCGCTCACTGATACCCAGCTGACAGTGATGGTAAATCTGCATCACATCTGCCAGACCAGACAGAAACTTTTGGATTTTTAAACCCATGAAAATGAAAATAAACATGTTTTACTGGATTTAGTTCACATTCCTCCCGATGGGGATTAATTCCTTTCAGAGGGCTCTCTTGTGAATTTGTCGTGTTGAAGAGGAAGGAGGAGGAAGGCAGATGAGTAGATGGATACAGAAACCCCCTCCTTACGACTCCCCTCCACCCCCTGCTTCTTTGTGCCAGTTTTGGGATTAGTCACCAGATACTGCAGATATTAATGACTCCTGTTAAAATGAATATTACGTGTCATCAAATCCCCTGTTGTATGATTTCATTTCCACACCCCTGAACACATAATGGTGGAAAATAGAACTCCTGGACCTGTCAGAAAGGCTGTAAGTCCTGTTAGATCCTGTCAAACAAACAAAAAGGAAGAAAATATTTTTTCGCAGGGACCATAGTGGCGATAATGTTTCAGCTGACATTCTCCCTCGATACACCTGAGACAGGTGACTTTTGCGGTGAGAGGATTATCTGTTATGGAGTTTGAAGAGGTTCCCATTGTCCGAGGCCAGGAATATGAATAACCAAAGAGCTGGCGTCGCTGAAGGGGGAAGACGTTGGCAGTGAGCTGACACGAAGACAAGATTAGCTCATCAAAATATATGAATTAGTAACACAGTAAAGACACTTTGGATGACACTCTTCATCAGAGCCACCTTTGACTATGAAACACTGCTATTGGCCCGTTTATGAATAAGTGATTGGGTTTCCAAATTTGACTCAATTATTCAAACGATAATTGGCCCAGCTTAATTGGTGGTGGAGCATAAAAGATTCAGGGTGCCCCTTAAGTGCAGCACATCAGGCGCCACTTATAATGATGACAGATGGCTGTTTGTTGGGTTGGGTGTCAGATGGGAAGGCTTTGTCATATTCACACTTCCCCCTTGTTAGGAGACAGATCAGGTTTTTCCTTCTCAGAGCGCTACACAGTTTCTCTTTTTCATACGCCAACTGTGACTGCAGTGAATTATTGAGACGCCGCAAGCTGACGAAGTGCCAACCAGGGGTCCTCTGTCAGCGAACACGTCAAATGTTTGGTTTGTGTTTCTTTTGGGCTAAATCAGCTTAATGAAGTACTTTACGGAAAATGTCTCCTGTTACAGGCTGAACTAAGTGGAACATTTTTACAGCAAAATTGTAGATTACATAAGATTTTATCATCTGGGTTATGAGGGGAAAAGTGGTTGAGCTTTATTTTCTCAAAATATATAACCATAAAACAATGTTACAGAGTAGAAACATATGAAAACCAAAAGTAAAAGATATTCTGAAATAAATGATCATAGGAATAAATGCAGACAAATTATATAATAAAACCATCAAATTGTGAAATAATCCAATAAATCTTTGAAACTCAGCTCATGAAATAAAAATGCAGGTCGTTTTTATTTAATTCCAGTAGTTTTTATTTCAAAATGTCCTTGTTCCAAAGTCTGTTTTTGCCTCAGTGACCACCAAATCGTTTCATAATGACGCTTTTTTTTCTTTATCTGTCAGTCAAGGCAAACTGAGCAGAGCCAGTTATGGGATTGGATGTTCACTCACTCAAACCAAAGCAACAGCCAATCACTGGCTCTCCCCTGTTACTGTGAAAAGCAGTAAGATGAAATAACAGTTCATATTATGAAGCTTTGTTTATTTAGGAAATATCACTGAGATCAAAACCTCGTTTGCAAGACAGACCTGAAAACAGGTTATGTTTACACAGGATCACAATAAGACACATTCATTCACATCACAATCACAAAACAAGCATCATACACTCAGACACACAAACATTATGAAGAATATCAGCTGGTAAAACTTTAAAGTCACTCAGAAGTGACTTGAAGCTGTTTTTAGATTTCATAAGACTGAGGTTGTCTGAAATCTCTCCCCTGTTCACTCATTGATTTCTCCCAAAAAAAACAGACACAGTAGTGAAAAATAAACTCAGATTTCGGACACTTACTAATCATCATCATCATTTTTCTTCATACCTGACAGTTCAACAGTAATTTTTGCATCTATAAAATGCGGCACATTGATTCGTGGGAGTGCAGACTCTGATTTTGGGCATTCAAATAAAATGTCAATAGTAAATAGAGAATGATTTCGGACACAGACTAAGAGCCCACAGCCATGCTAGCTGCTCTTTACTTTGCGGCTTTACTTGGGCACAGCAGTGCTTCTAGCTAAATGCAAAGTATTGGACAAATTAAAGTATTTGCCTGATGATGGCGCTATATGAAAGATCAGGACATAGCCAAAGTTAATACAAGTCATCCTGAAGTGATTTGTTGAGACATTTCCCTCAAAACCACAAATGCCAACCTGTTGGTGGCACTAGAGGAAAAATCACCACAATCAGTGGGTTTCGTCCTCTGGGGACCAAGAATTTCACACCAATCTATCTAATAATTGTTGGGATATTTCAGTCTGAACCAAAGTGGTGGACCAACAGCAACATTACCATCCCTAAAGTCACAAAAACTGTTTTATTTCACATTTTCATGATTATATAACAGATTTTGTCTGTATTTATTTACTGTATGTGGTTATTTATAACAACATGTTCTGTTTATTTATGTAACATTGATCAGTTTGCATCTCTATAGAAAACAACTAAAAGTAGTCTCTAATACAGAGCCTCATATAAAATATTACTAGTAGAATAATCATCGACAATCATTTACATTTGACCATCTATAAAAAGTTTTAAATCTTGCAACAATAATCCTCTGTGGCTCCAAACTCCAGAGACAAATAACAGTATTATACCTAAAGACAACTAAAATGGAGTTCACCACAAATGTATTTATTTTTCTTCAACTTTTGCCCCACAAATTACCAAAACATTCACAGACAAACACCCAGCAGCTTATTTTTATTCATTAGTGGTACATTAATAAAGGGGCTAATTAACATGAATGAGGCTGCGGTCAATTTTGAGCAGAACAAACAACATTTTCAACTTTGCCATTTCTCATAAGTGTATAATCACTAATGATACATTTAGCATTGAAAACACACAAAAAAGAACTGAATTTCTTCTGAATCACACATGAAAACTCCACATTGTATGAGTTAGCACTGCGTGTACACACACCTAATGTCTTCCTGTGTTCAGCGTTTTCTACATTTCCCGTCCCTAATTGCCTAATAATTTAAACACACTTAAGTTGGCTCATTAGCTGTGTATGAAGACTTAAGGGGGGAAACACCTGTTCATTTACTTAATGAACTCCGAAAAACACTGCACTGTGTTCAGGGGC
This sequence comes from Thunnus albacares, assembly GCF_914725855.1. Lineage (NCBI taxonomy): Eukaryota > Metazoa > Chordata > Actinopteri > Scombriformes > Scombridae > Thunnus > Thunnus albacares. The sequence continues at coordinate 23,915,044 of NC_058115.1, forward strand.
AAGAAAATAAACCGAGACATAACATAGTGGTCTCAAGACATACAAACCTTTAATGGAACTCCAATACTAAAAAGTAAATATCAGCATTTATGCTTTTGTTAATCTACCTTTAGAGACGGGCTGGAGCGGCTTTCTGGGACTGTAAATCAAGTGTTTCCTCTCTTTGGCCTTCCACTGGAAAAATAATGAAGGGATTCATGAGGCCTGGGGCAAAGCTGGGAGTTTTGAATGAGGAATGAAGTAAATATCCAAAAGAAACCATTTGGATTGTGTAAATGATATTTCCGTGTGTGCATGCAAGTGAGACACAGATCTGCTCAGGAAAATGATAATTGTGAAAGTGGTGGAAAAAAAAACTGAAAGAATTGAAATTGCTGCCACGGCTGCTTAGTGCAGAATGGGCAGGTGCTCCGTGCTTCATCAGGGAGGACTTAAAGCATGTGAAGACTCTGAAGGAGTTCCCGTCTACCATGATCCCATCTGGTGCCAGTTCTTTTTTAATCACCCAGTAGTCATGTGGCCTCGCTGAAGTCCTTCATCTGTAGCGCTTCTTCCACTAATCTGTAGGTAATCTTTGCCATTTGTTGTGCAGTATTTCAAGGCCACAAGATACTGGCTGAATATTCAAAACTGTTCTTGCCAGGTTAAGTGAAAGCATTTAAATTTTTTCAATGAAGACAAATGTCTTGGATATTAATTTTAAATGTCTATAAAGAACCTATTCCACATGGTATACTTTCCAATATAGCCCATTAAGTTGAGTGTTGATAGATGTAGTTATGTACAGACTTGCGAGAATCTGAGTTTTGGGGGTCTGATCGCTAATATTTGCTGTTTAGCATTAACAATAAGTACGGCTGAGGCTAAAGGGAATATAATTTTGATTTGCAAGTATTTGGTCATACCTTGGTTCTCTGTGTTGTCTTCCATACCGCTCTGCAGGAGCAGAGTCACTCTGGAATTGACATCATTGTTGTGTGTCACCTTGCAAGTGATGCAGAGGACTCTTTGAAATCCAATTTAAGCGTCCAGACTGAGACGCATCTGTGGAATCGCATTTCAAACCACCTCCAAATGTGGCTTGGATCCGATTTGCAAAAATCGCATTTAATGTGTTTTTTTTGTTGTTTTTTTTGCCGGCCAGACTTTCCAAAATCAATCTGGATTCAATCTGGATATGACAAAAAACAGGTTTGGGCTGGCAATCTGAACAAGGCCATTAGGTCCAGACAATATTCTATATACAAATCTGTTCCCTTTATCGCATAAATTAAATAAATATGTAATGACCTGGTCATGTTCCAAAGAGTTTAGAGAACTATGCGACATACACAAGACTTTTTTGTCTGCTCCTGTAAATAATAAATGAAGATAATTAATATTATGTGGCTGTGTGTGTATTCAACCACACATTCCACAACTGAAACACAGACCATGTGGACACCAGTCCACCAATCATGGATCCTTTCATTGTAGCCCGGTTCTTGACCTCTGAGTCACTGCCTATATCTCAGATTTTTGTCAGTGATTCAAAGAGGAGCTTACTGACAGCTATTTCCCCCAGCAAGCCAATCACAGCTTTCTAGACAGGATTAAGAATGGGAATGTCATCTGTCTGCGCTGGTAACAGAAAAATGGCAACAAGTATGGATGAGATCACAGTTATACAGGTTGTTGTAAGCTGAATGTCAATCAGTTTGAATTAATTTTGAACCGCAGTTTCTGCATTGACTGAAAATGACATTGACAGGACTGATTAATCAATCACTACTGATTGATTAGGGCATAATGTTGCCCAACAAAAAAAATGGCCACCACAAACACAATGTCAGACATGGAAACAAAATGGCAATTTAGACTGATTATCAAGCTACCTGCTTTGTCCTGTTCTGAGCATCTAGTTCTGCAAATGCACAGTGTAACAGTGTGACTGAGAACATGAAGGCATGTTTTTCACATAGGAATTACAGCTCATGTCATCCGTAATCGATGTGGCGACTTCAGGATGGACTTGACCCATGTACTGTCACCGTCTGCCATCTTCACCAGCACCCTTTGCTCACACCTCTCTATGCTGGAAACCTAAGACCACAGGCCACAAAGGGCTGTGTAAAGCATCTCACCCTTCCCTCTCAGTATAGTAATTAACCTGCCTCTAACCTCCCTGTCCAGCAGCATCCACGGAACAGCCTGGACACTTCACACAACAGCCTGCACACAGGAACCTGACCCTCATGGGTCCCTTTCTTCTTTTGTGACACTTTTCTGTGTGGCACTTCCCAAACTATGGCGGCCCGCCATACCTTGCACACACGAAATGTCATCACGTTCTTTAATGACTCCATGTCTCGATTAAAACAGTCTGACAGATCACTATGAATTAGTAGCTACTTATAAGTGATTTCATATGTTATAATATGGGACAGAGAAAAAATGCTCTTGATGTACAACTCAAGCGATGAAGTCAGTAAATCACAGGCTCCACTCTGTCCATAGACAATTTGCAAAGTAAGAAAACATTAAAGACTTATTAACTTTTAGTGGACTTTCAATGCAGGTCAAGAAATGGAAATAGACTAAACAGCCAATAAAAGCATGAGCCCTTCTTTGGCGCAAGTCATGACAAAAGCAGCCCTTAAATCACATGTGAACAACTCTGCCTTGTTCATAACGCAGACTGTCAAGAAATGCCACATCTAGCATGTTGTGAGGGTGAACCTTTGGGGCAGTCCAGCACCTTTATTTCCATCAATAATTTCCTGTCCTCGGCTGATGACCTTAGAGCCCCCAGAACAGGCTGGTTTTGATTAACAGTACCTGCAGGGTTTGTGACGCTGTGATGGATACTCTGAAAAAAATCACACCATCCAGGTTTTCCACACTGCCCACATTGTGTTGGACAGAGAAAGGAATTCTAACGTCACCTCGCATTATATCAATGCTTTCGTGCTGTTCAATACGAGGCAGCTACTTTTTCCAACATACAATTTTTGTTACTGGCAATCCAGTGAGAGAACATTGTCTGTTACCACCAAGAAATGACTCAAGCACTGTCTCAGCACATTTCTTTCAAACATTTCAAGAAAAATCCCTTGATTTAAACATTTCGGTGCTGCTCTATATCGTGCCAGTCCCCCATTTGACTATATATTGTTGTTGGCTGGACCAGCAGGGTGGTGTTGTGATTGTTGTCACGGTCCTTCAGCCAGAGGGCCTGGGCTCAATTCCCCTTGACAGCCCAAATCCACCCTGCTGAGGTGCCCTTCAGCAAGATATGGAATTCCTACCAGCTGCAGGGATGAAGTTCTGAAGTGGACTTAGGCTATGTTCACACTGACATTGAACCTGGTACAACTTTTGTGGGACTGCAGTACAATGTCATCCGGGAAGGCCAATCAAATACGTGTAAGTGCACATTCCTGGTCAAGTGTGTAACGTTAGCACTGTATTTCTGCTGTTTACCTCGCAATTGGTGCTGCTGTGATAACTTACAATAAGTTGTAAAATCCTGTCTTAGAGTATTATGAGTTTGATGAGCCTTCAAACACATTAGTCTGCTACATAAACTGGCCTTCCTGGATCATATTTCATTGTCTCACTGGTATGTACTTGAGGCAATACCACCAATGCAGCCCCTTGCGTTTTTTTTTTTTAATGCAGGGATGTTTTTTGGTCCGAACACCAACTTATCCTGAGATCACACTACATCATGTCGGCCAGATAATTTCCCAACCTGACAGACATGGGGCGTTGGGAAGGAAAAGGAACGTTTGTTGCTCATTTTCTGTCTGAATTGTTTTGACTTTTCTCACCTAGTTTGCCAACTCCTACAAGGATTTCTCTGACATTGCCAAGTAGGACTGCAGAGCGCATAACTGCAAACATGGCAAAGCAAACGATGCTGCATATCCACACATTCAGCCTCTTACTCCCAACTGGGAAGTTAAAAAGATATGGCCCATCTTTACAGTTCGGTGATGACAAATGGCTCCAGGTTCACGTTCACTGATAAAAACATGATTACATATATACACATTTGTTGTTGGTGCTGCCAGGTGGAAGAGTAAAGTTGGTCCCTGGCACCTCACGATCACCTTTGTTTGTCGAGTCAGTCATGAAAGACAGAAACCTACTGGTCAGTGTGGCTTCATCAGCCAGGTTGTAGTATTCTCAGCCAAGAATAACCCCCGAAAAGAAAGATATTCTTTTTTTGGTTGCTGAAAATATTTGCTTCATCTATCAAATTTTGCACAAAATCTCATCACCTTCAAGTTTTGGCAATTTTTATATTCTCTTCATCTAAATGTAGCGTTCTATTTATTGTTCTTCTTTGGGCGGAGAATACTGTCCGATCTCTAGGCTCAATGAAACCCTTACTACTCCCTTTGGAAATCATCAACGCTTTGCCGTCAAGTTAAAAATATAAGTCGTTTTTCTTGATTCCTGAAGAGTTGACATTGTGGAGGTTCACTGGTGATATGCACCCTCTGTACACATCATGAAGCACGCCATTTACAAAGACACCTGGTGGAAAAATCCATATACCCCCGTACCTTTTGTTCTTTGGAAAGAGACAGGATAGACAGACCACATAGTTTCAACACATTTCAACAGATTTTCCTGGTTTGAAAGGACGTCCCGGGAGAGAAACGAACACCTGAAGCAGTCACTCATGGATGTCAATAAACATGGACTCATACTGTATAACATGCCATCTTCACACACTATTGTTTCTCCACTGAGGCCTGAACAAGAGACTCATTTTTGCGGCTCCATACTGAATGAATTTTCCAGTCAAATATGGAGTGAAAGTTCCACTCTGTCGCAAGTGAAATGGGACATAATTTGAGGGAGAGATCAACATGGAATTAGCATACTTCCACAAATCCAGAAGGGATATGACCTCTGTAATTAGCAATAATGTTCAATTCATTTTGGCTATGACCATTTTTTCTCCACAGAAGCACTTATTTAATCCCAGAGCCATAGTTTCCCACTTTAAAAAATGCCACAGTGGAACGTCTACATCTATATTCACACTTTTCAGTGTCTCAAAGCACTGCAGCATCTCCTAAGTAGTCTTTTGAAAAGCCTCAAAGTGTCATCTTTGGGTAAACGCTATTTTCAGTGGACTGTAATGAATAGCACTTAAAAAACTGAATGGCTCTCGTATCAGGTTTTGTATCCAAAGCATTTTGGGGAACAATGAGGGAGGAATCACAAAGCAAAAGAAAAAGAGAAGTCGAGTTGAGTAATGACCTTGTAATCTGCCTCCCTGCTTATATTTTCACTGTGCCCATTAACTCTTTTATGTATATTTATCTTCTAACAGATGCTGTAAGTAGTGACACCCAACTCTGGTCCCACCCAGTTACTGTCTCTTTGTTGAAGGTTGGCACAGTGCTGAGATGAGGGTAAGTGCTCAGGTGTGGGATCATTACTGTCATTTTTACATGATGATATCATTATGTTTCAGTCTAACAGAGGAGATCCTTTATCAAACATATGATCTGTACAGGCCTGCAAGAAGTCTCAATTATTAGCTCTGAAAAGCCCACGTTAATTTATCATCTGCTTTGCAGGAGTGAGACGACCTCTGACCTTTCGTTACAATGTGCTCACATGCACCATGTCTGCCGGTGTCTCAGTAAGTCTCTTTTCTTTGATTTAAATCAACTTTTGTACCTCTTTTATTTAGGCAGAGTTCTTATATGGCTGCTTGTGTTTGGATGTTTAACATTTGGGAACTTTGGGAAAACATGTTTATATTTCTCAGAGTAAGGTATTGACAAAAGTTCTATTTGGTATCAATAACCAAAACTTAGGTATTGGCACTTTTTCTATCTATCACTTTTTCACTATCACACAAAAGGAGAAATGTTGATGATCGATGATTTACTCTCAAATCATGAACACAAATACAAAATAATCATTGACTACAAATTATTGAATTTAATTTGTGTGAGTTATTACTACAAATAACTATAATTATTATTATTAACAATATCTGTATCAAAAGAAAGTTCTCATTACTTCTTCACAGTTGACTCTACATTCACTATGTTCTTATAGTTTCTCCACTACATTGTTAAACACACATGTTCAACTCAGTCTCACGGTAGTTTGATAAACAGTCATGAAATTTAATATACAGATTCGTGTACATGGGCACGAATTTTCCATTTTTTGTGACACTCAGCACAACTTTCAAACTAATTTATTTCAACTGGAGGTATCTTTCGTGCCTGCACCATGTTTTTCAACATCTCATCATGAGATTTTATCCTTGTTTTTACTTGTTTATTTTAATTTTATCAGTACAGTCAATGGTCTGCATCAGTCCGCTGGGCAGACTGAACGATGATGATGTTTTTCCTCACCGTGTTAAGGTTTTCTTTTAATGATATCTTCCACATTTCTCAACACAAAAGTGTCCCTGATAACTCAACAATACTTAAGCAATATTACATGAGAGGGTGTGCTTTATCGTCATTGTTGGCACGACATCGATGCGGTCAGGAATGAGGTGCTTGCGCTGAGTTCCGTAAGCGTCACTGAAGTGGGGGGAAGTGGAAAGTTGAAATCGTGAATTGACTTAAACGTGACTTTCTCATGGTACTGTATTCATAATTATTATTGCAGCCAAACCCGTAACCGTAATGAGAGGAGCAGATCATGGCACAATGAAAAAAAAAAGCGAGTGCACGTGCCACAGAAATAAGGTTACCTAGAAGAGTTACCGGGAGGTGTGTGTGTGTGTGTGTGTGTGTGTGTGTTTTGGCACTGTAGTTTATAACTTTGCCTAATCTAGGAAAATGTCAAGTAAAAAGTAAAGGAAACACCTCCATTGCAAATTAAATACAATATGTAAGGAGGGATGTGATGACTTCTACAGTTTCAACAGCAATGTTCATATTCAGCCTGTATTGTTATTAGGTCATCTTACCATTAAGTAATAGCTTCCTATAATAAGAACAGTTCTATTAACCAGCTCTAACATATTTATTTCACCACAGCCCCAAAATAGTCTATTTAGGTTGGTTTGGGTTTTATAGCTACGTTGTCATCATCTTTTCAAATTAGCTGAAAATCACATTTTCAAAAATCGAATTGGCTTAAAGTTTCATTATTGTGGAGGTGTAAACAATAGAAACTATATAAATGCAGTGGTGGTTGGTTAGTGTGTAGCCTGAAGTGAAATTGTGTTCCTTGGTAAACTGTGTTTAGGCAGGTGAAAGACAAATGGACAAACAGGCATAAATGACCAACAGTGTTGTCATCTGCAGATATTTTTGTAAACAATCTGTTATTGGCTACTCTAGTCAATGCTGCTCCTGATCCTGATTCCTGACTCCTGATCATATATTAACAATAAACACAAATAAAACAGAAAAATAAAGAAACCATTTAATGGTGTAGCCCACTTACTCATAGTAGAAGCACAAAAATCAAGAAAAATGGCCAAATCAACAAAATCTAAGCAAGTCAACAAAATCGGGCAGTTTAGTTGCGCTGCTACTATAGTAAGTATGGTAGCCTAAAGACGCTCGTTTGGTTTTAACTAGGCTGCCGTAATTGCTGTAAGCAGATGGCTTGACCACAGTCAAAACGCTCCACTTCTGAAACACCCCCAGTGGAGTAGGTCGCCGTGTAGAGGGTGGAACAAAACCGAGTTGGAACGCAACGCAGACATGCCTGGTGGGATGCCGGCGTGAGGAAGAGCACCGTGTTGTGGGCGGATGTGGCGCATTCGACTACTGTTTGAGGTTGTTTGCCATCAGTGGGCTAAATTGCATTTCAAATTGCAGCTGTCAGCCGCAATATGAATCCACACACCACTAAATCTATTAAGAAAAGGCGTTTTATAGCCTTTGATTGTAAAATGTGAAGTTGCTCATTTATTTTCATATTTCCAAGAATATGTGGCTGAAGATATTTAATATGAAACCATCTTTCTTAAAACATAGTCTTCCTCAATTAATACTGAGCCACTTCATCCAATAAAGCACTCCAACGTATGTGTGTGTGTGTGTGTGTAAACAGGATGAAGACGGGATTATCAAACTGGACTTTACATTTCAAATCCCTCATTTGATCCCTACACTTGTCACTCAAACTGGACTTTAGATTGTTCATTGCATTCTTTGCTTGAATAAAACAGATTCTGATTGAATGTACGATGTCATGCTGCCATAAAATCCCAAAACCAAGTATCAAAAAGATACAAAAAAATCTCCAGGGTTGTGTAAGTGGTAACCTATGCATGGATGAGAATGGGTTAGTCTTTTCAGCACTAACCCTAACCCAAGCACTTAAGGCCTTCCTCCAAGCCTGTAGTAACGTATTAGATTTTCAGCAGTATTATAATCTCTCATTTTGGTCACCATTTCCACTAAAAAGAAAAAAACAAACCAACAAGAAGCTTCATATTATATATTGGGCCTTCAAAGTGCTCTCTGAAACTAGGTCTGGGATGCTTTTGTCCATGAAATGAGAAAATTAAAACTCAACCTGGACAGTAACACATGTCAGTATGAAGATTCCTCAAAAAGCTAAACTACAAACTTATCAGAGCTTTATTTTAAGCAGGGCTGCGACTTGTTGCATTTACATTATCAATTAATCTGCTCATTAATTTCTCTATTAACAGTTTTGCTGATAAAATGTCCGAAGACTGTGAAAAATTTTCATCACAATTTGCAAAGTCCAAGTTGATGTCTTCGAATTGCTTGTTTAGTATAAAAAACAACAACAACAAAACAAATATGTTCACTTTACTATCACAGACAATGACAAAAGCCAGCAAATCTTCACATTTGAGAAGCTGGAACCAGAAGATTTTTGGAAGTTGTTGCTAATTATTTGTTCCTCGTAATCAACTAGTTGATTAATCGACTAATTCTTTCAGCCCTACTTTGAAGACAGGAGGTGAGTATTTGATGCTTAAAACATTTTCACTTGACTTTTTCTTAAACTGAGTACCGAAGGTGGAAATCTATCACTCCAACACGGACCATTTTTAATGTAAGGCTGTGAATGCTTATCTCAGCAAATACTACGACACCACCAATTTTTTTTGGTTAGATTGACAGAATATCACATGCCCAGTGAAGAGGCTTTTGCTTTGTTATTGCTCCCCTCCCTCTGCATCTAAAATCTGATACAAGAGCTATTCAGTTTTAAGTGCTATTCATTACAGCCCACTGAAAATAGCATTCATCCATGTCCTCTAAAGAGACTTTCAGTTTTCTGTCCCCGCGCCTCTTTTTCAGAATCTGTGCTTTTACTGGCAGGTCTCCTCACCAGACCAACGACTATAAATATGACCCCTCTGAATGCCCACATCCTTGCCCCTAAAATAAATCATACGCCTTTCAGCTGAAGCAGACACATGGCACCTACCAGGACAGTCCCGTCTGCCTACACAAGCTGCAGTCTGTAAATGAGACAAGCAGAGTTCTCAGATCACGATCTACCAGTAGACACACACACACACACACTTAGGGACACCCACAGACAACAGAGAAGAGCAATCCTCTGAAGTACCCTGGGAACTAAGCACTGCTGGCTCACCTCGGGTCTCTGAATAACTGGATGCCAGCTCTGGCCTAGCGCAGGCCCTGCCTTGCTTTGCCTGTCACTCCTGTTGCTGCTGGCTGGCCCGCTGCGCTCTAACAGAGAATAGGAGCCAGTGTGGTGACCAGGGGGACTGGAGCTCATCAGAGGGGTTGACTCAGTCCTGCCTACTCCCTCAACGCTGCGGGTCTGGCACTCTGCGCAGGTGGAAAACGGAAGAGGGTGAGTGGGTAATCACGAGGGTGTTGGCCCTGTTCTACCCACACAAAAAAAAAGCACAGCCCACAACTATGGCCCTCTTACCAGCTTGTCGTGTGTGGTTTTTTGAGACTGTCATCGCAGAGTTTCAGCAATGAGAAACACAGACGGGCAGGAAGAGGAAAGAGAAACACAAAAAAGCAGGACGTGTGCCCACTGAATTCAAGTAAATACAGTCTGAAAGCTCAGAGTAGAGGCAAAAGACCTTCAGAGGGAAGAAGTGTTTTGGTTTCATGGTGGACCAAAACTTATTCTGAGACTACAAAGTAGTGAGCAAATTTAAGGTGTCACAGTGGTTGAATAAATATTAACAAATACATCGTACAGTTTGACTGTTTACCTTTGCATCTCCACTGGTGTGTGTACCGAAATGGAGAGTGAGCAAACACCAAAACCAACTAACACACAAAATGAGTCACATGCAGCTTCTGAAGAAACAGGGAGACAAATTCATTTTGACGTAAATCACCCCTGACTTTTGCCAATCTGTCAAAAGCCTCACCCTCCCCAGGCATTATCCGCTCCGTGATATTCTTTCCTTCCGTCTTTAGGGGAACGTCGGTGTTGTGAGTGTCTAAGCTGGAAACGGGCTGCAGTTGTTTTCTTTGCAAAAACACCTGTCTAAACAGCAGCAAAGCCAAGGGCAAGTCTCGCCTGTCAGCATCGGTGACAGCTCTTGACAAAAATTCAGCAGAGACAATTCTTAAGACGTCCACTCAAGCGAAACAATGCACGTGTGCTGGAATGACCCCAGCTGGGCTGCCTGACTCTCCATTAAGTTTCAGTGTTGTTTGTAGCAGCTCAGCAGTGACATCGAACAACACCTGGATGAAGATAAAATGTAAGAGATTCCCGTAAAGATACTGTCTTTGTTTTGTTTGTCTCTGTGGTTTCAAATGCATTTAATCCACTGGTGGTTTCAGTGACATTGACTCAGGGGGAAAAAAAGGCTAAACCCAAAACCAGAACCCTCTTACAGTTGTGTGACAGCAACAAAAGACCGGACGATTTAAGTGATTACTTAATAAAGCTTACAACCATTTATAAAGCTGTTTGTATCATCTGTCCAGAGTGGATTTAGGGGCTGTTTCAGTGAAGACTTACTGAACAAAGACCAGGTGGCTCATTAGCTACCAGAGACTTAGGTTAGCCTGTATAGAGGGGGATCTCTGAGGTGGTCAAGTTTCAGTCCTTATGCTTAAATTTCAGTGCATAGATCTTTAATCTGTAAAACCCTCATCAGCTACAGTCCAGTTCTCATCATCTGCACCTCAAATGAGCACCTCCAGGACCTGTTCCTAGTGTTATCGTGGTGGTTTGTGCCATCATGGAGTTAAAAACCGCAAAGAAATCAAGACCCAATTGTGGTGTCCTTCAAGCAGCAATGCAGCTAACAAAGGCTGAGTAATGAGAAGACCTGCACACATTGAAAGAGCTTGTATTGTGGTTAAACTATAACTACGACTCAACTAAATTCACTACTAAAACTAATTAATTGAAATTAATTTTCCCACAAACAATATTGCAACCAAACAGTATATAGATGCACGTCACAAATCATTTCTTATTTTCCATGTAGCATTTTTATTCAGAAACACAAATACGTACCGCTATATAACGTCGACTAAACATTCACTTTAAACTGTACATTGTTGTATCTCGTACATTTTATTTACATGATCAGAGTTTATTGGATGCATTCTGAGGATTTTAATCAATTTAAATGACCTTTGAAATGGAGCGCAGGTTGCTTTTATTATACAAATACATATTTTACACATATGGTGGATATTTTGGTCGGTGGACACCATAATGAATCCCATCATGCCAACATGTACTATCATGTAAAAACTGTTTAGACAAAACTGGCAAAACTTACAACATGTCAGTCTTCTCTAACAATACACAAACTGTAAAAGACTATTAAAATGTGGTCAAAATGAAGATCCTATGAAGCATTTCATGCGTCATAGTCGTCCTTCAATGCAAACCTCTGTTCTATAACGGACAGTTGAATAAGGCTATGTGAAGACTTCTACTAAACTGTGGTACATTTCAGCTCAGCTCATGCTCAGCTTGACTCTCAGGTTCTTCCTGTGTCATACCCATCTAACTTTATCAACACTTAACACGGCATCTGTATCGTCCTCTATCAGGAGGAACCCCGCACTGTCACACAGTGTGGAAAAATGTAAATCTTTAAAAGAGGGGGGAGATACTTTATTGAGATAATTTGGATATAACCTGAAGAATAAAGAATATAAAATGTAAATCTAGATTTAAGATTGTAGAATTGAAATATTTCTATGTGAAATAACAGTACACAGTTTACGTCACAGCACTGCTAGTGCAAGCAAGCCGCTAGTTGACAAATAGAAAACAAATTTATTTTAGTCCACTAAATTACACACCTATTTCCTCTCTGTTCAACTGAGAAGCACCATGGACATAACGCAGCTTTTGGTTTCACCTCTCTGTTTGTTTCTCATTAACTCTTATCCAGAATCCCCTCTGCTGTTGTAGGGACAGAAGGTGTTGACGGTGTTACCTTTAGGAACATACTACAGCACATACGATCACTGAACAGAATATCTAATAGCAATGGAAGGAGGAAATATATATTTATATATAAAAATATTTTCAATCGCCTGATTAGTTGTTGTTTTCCTTTTTAACAACCAGCTTCATACTAATGCAGAAATCACTGAAAGAGTCTATTATGTATAGGATGAATTGTAGAAATAAAAGGATAGCTGCGTGTAAACTTGAAAAATTGAGGTTCCTTTCCGTTTTTGGTAAACCACCCAGGAAATCATTCCTGCTCAATATCCCAACTACAGGCCAAGGCCTCAAAACCACACAGTCTGTTCTTCATCTCACCCGTACGACTGACACACAGGAATACAGAGAACACAGTTTGAACACGTTTCATCCAGTTACCCCAAAAAAAAAGGAATACTGACTGAAGACAACTGTACATCTTTAAGTGTGACTGTGTGTGTGTGTGTGTGTGTGTGTGTGTGTGTGTGTGTGTGTGTGTGTGTGTGTTAGAAGGGGTCACTGCACCACACACATGGAGCTGCGAGGGGGGTTGACTGTCCTGGCCACGGTGTCCTGACTGTAGTTTACAATGTCCGCCTTCACCACTCGCTGAAAAGATGCCAACAGACAGACAAACACACACACACGCAATTAAAACGCTGCCACAGCAATAAGTCTGCACAGTGTTAAATGCTGAGGAACTCAATTATTTATATTTTCAAAAAACACTGGTTATCTCCGACCAATACTTGTTTTTGAGGTTGATATTGATAAAAATGATATAACAGCTGTGATTTTGTTACATAAGCATTTTGATTAGGATCCCTTAATTTAGATTTTATAAATTGTGACAAAGATATGTACTGAGCAGATCATTTTTCAGTTCATACTTGTCAGTGTTTCCGTGTGGGGGAACCAAAAATTTCCAGAAGCCATCAATAGCACGGGAGTATGGTTTAGTTATCGGATTTAAAGCTAGGTAGCGTATGTCTACAGCTCGGCGAAGCTCAAATTGGGACTGAAAGGGAGAATATTTGCCACCGTGGAAGAAATCCAGGAATAATCGCAGGAGGCTCTGGACACGATGACAAAAGACGACTACAGGAAATTTTTTCCAGGAATGGGAGAAGCGCTGTATTGAGACTAGTTTGAAAGGGATTAGAAAGGTACTACTGAAAGATTTATAATGACAGTTTTTTGTTTCTTTTTTAATTCCAGGAATTTTTTGGTTCACCCCTCATATACATTAATGCTGTTATATCTGCAAAAAGCTTATCGGCCCCGTAGATATATCAGTCTCTAGCTGTAAATCCACTTCACCCTACAGCTCTACAAAGAGTTCAAGATAGTAAAGAAATCTTCTCTAATTCTCTTTAAGATCACTTGTTGATTGCAGTGAAATAAAGCCTGAGACACTGCAACCTACAGCCTGCCAAACATTTCTTGGCACACGGCCTTAAAAAGAAAAAAAAAATCCATGCAATGATATAAGTCATTGGTAAAAAAAAATTTGTGCACTCCTGCTTATGCCGGTCAACAGACACACAGGTCAAACTGGAGTCATGTCTGTTACCATCATAAAGGTTTTTCTCACTACATCACTCAACAACTCACCAAAACCCACATAGTTTGGATTCTTTAGACAGTTTAACATAATACTGTCAACTCTATCATAACACTACAACAGAAGAGGTGCGATTAGGTTCTAGTGGTCCGATGAGGTTCTCTACTTTTTCTAAAGCTCTAATCTGAACCACAACTACAAAGCTGCTGTGTTTTCATTGAACCGATACACTGAAATATATTTATGTAACTGGAGACATACTTCCAACTATTGAACCGAACATATTTTGCTTTTCTGGTTGTTCTCTTGTCTAATTGGGCCTTCATCCTGTGGGTAGTCCACCAGCTCAGCCTTCACGATCCTCTGAGCAGGTTCAACACATCACGCCAGTGGAGAAATGGAGGAAAGCAAAAAGGACAAAAAAAAAAAAGGAAAAAGAAAGGCATGAGAGAGGATGATAGGAGTGAAAACAATGGAGATCAAAGCCAGATAGGGTGAGGATGAGGAGATGGTTACAGACTGAGAGAAATGAACAAGAAATGTGAGAAACAGACAAAAACATGTGAAGCATGACCTCAGTGGGCACAGCAAGCGCACACGGCCAAGCCAACAACATGACTTTTTAAAAATGAATCATGAAACCAGAATCCTTAACTTCAGATTTTTAATGGAAAAACAAATGCTAAAAAAAAAAAAGAAACACAATCTTGAGAGTAAAAGGATTAAACATAACACATTAAATTAGGGCTGCAACTAACAGTTATTTTCATTCATTTGATTATCTGTTGATTCTTTCACTTGTTTAGTTTTTGTTCAGTAGCCTCATTTGAAATCTTTGAATTGCTAGTTTTGTCTGACCAAAACCCAAAAATATTCAGTTGACAAAGTGAGAAAAGACAGACACAAGTCCTGACTTCTGAGAGGAAGGATCCAGCAAATGTTTGGCATTTTTTACTTGATATGTCTCAATTACTCCATTATCAAAATTGTTGGTGATTCATTTTCTGTCAATCTACCAATCGATTACTCAACCAATTGTTTCTGTGCCACAGTGAACTGTCTTCTTTTCATAGTATGTAACTTCCCTCCTACTAGCTATGAGTAAAGGAAGATTAATAGAGACATAGATAATATAAAGGTGAACTATCGTATGTGACTAAATTCCCTGATCAAAAGGGTGAAAATTGTTATAGAGAATTCCTCATCAATACAGGAATCTAATTGTATGTTGCCAACGTAAACAAAGGCAGTATTTGTTCCTCTAGGTCTCTTTATACCATATATACTTAATATATCTATTGGTGCAACAAGTTTGGACATAAGTTTGGACGTAGTAGGAAGTCCAAATTAAATCAGCCAACATTTGATGGTACTGGTGCGACAGGCTGCTGGTCTTTAAGCTACACAACCACCGAAGAGCAGAGCACATGGCTGAATACCAGGCACCTGGTTGGTTGTCTGATTAACGAGCTGCTGAAGCCTGGTGTCGGAGTCAGTGAGTGATTCGTGGCTTCGCCATCTGATCTAGCAGACAGAGGACCATGACGGAGAGGGCTGCCAGGCAGATATAATACTGTCAGGGGTTGTGACCCTCATGTTCAGCTCTCTAAACCTGACAGCTGATAATGAGGCTTTACTGGCCCCACGGCTAGACCCTGAGCCATGACCTGCTCAAAGCTTCATCTCTATATCCATGACACAATCTCATTATGTCATTCCTTCATACACATTATAAAACTATATCATCTTTTTGAGAATTTGTATGCCGTTGTTTTTGCTCTGGATGGGAAATTAGACTGGATAAAATCATTCAGCTGCTGCTTTTGTGCAGATTTGGAGGCACATAATTAGAAATATTTATGATTTTTGCTAATTTAAGGTTTCTGGCAACTTTTTGTTATAGAACTACTGTTAACTCAGATATACTGATGAGGCTAAGAGAGCCACTAAGTCTTCATTTTATAAATGTGTAAGTATTCTACACTCACTCACTTTGTATTTTACAGTAGGCACTTTCACTAGTGCACATTCAAAGTTATTGAGCCATGGCAACACAGCCACCACAACGGGGCTATTATTACACTATTCTTTCCACAAAAATGATTCAGAACTTTGTCTAGACTGTATATAAATGAATGTAAAAAAAACACTTCACGCCATCACACTGTCTCTCTGTCAACTCGTCTTCACCTCTCTCCTTGAGGAGTGTACTGGATCCAGCCTCTCACCCTGCTTGATTAGCCTGGATTAAAGCACTTTGCTTTATTGACAGAGCTATCAAGGGAGGGGAAACAGAGCAAAGTAGATGGACGGCTCCATTAGCCGGTGGTCATTTTCAGTTAGCGGCAGTGTCGGTGATGGGAGAGGGGCTTGAGAATTTGGCCAGTCCTTCCCTTACATGCTCTCCCTTCTCTGGGGGTCCTGACCTCTCTGTAGCCCCCAGCCTCATCAACCACTACCCAGCCAGTGTGGCTCCAACTGGTCATATCAGAGCCAGGATTAATGTTTCTGGGGGAGGTGACCCTGTAAATCCTACAGCTGCCACCATTGGGCACATTGGTCTGGCTGGCAAGCTGAGACCCTGTTTTGGCCCAAAACGGTGGGAGATAAACCAAATAAATCAGCCAGCCAACCTAACCTTCTCACCCCTACAACTGCCTACCTTTCACCTCTGACTTCACGCGTTAATGTGGTCAATGTGGGTCTATTTACAGATGGGCAGTGTCAGTGGCAGGTAGACGATCACAGGAGGCAGACGTAACAAACTCGTGTTTACACAACAAAAGGTCCTTTACAGTGTGTGGTGACCTCCGCTGACCTAACACACTCCCTGTGACCTCCCTTACGTTCAGGCGTAACATTGCATATCATGCTAGGAGAGAAGAAAACTAAAGAATCATCTTCAACTTTCACTCTTTTACCAATCTATTATACATTTATGAGCAGAATGGTCAAAGCAGAGGAGAAAAAATGTAAATTTCATATCTTAGTTAGGAGCAAATAAGCTTAAGGAGGCAGCTGCATAGAAGTACTGGTGAAATTTGAGTGAAAGGGCTCACCTGGGACTGCTCTATCTCTGCTTTGTTGAGCTTTATACCGAGAATCTCAGCAGCCACTCTCTGAAAACAAAGGTACACCTAAAGAAAGAGATAACACAAACGGAAAATAAAAAAGGGAAAGGTTAAACCTTATTAAAGTCACTTTTACACTTTTATTGTAACTTGTCGAATCAGCTGATACTCACCGAGTCCCCCGTCTTGGCCGATACAAACTGACTGATGAGGCTGTTCTCTTGGCAGAAGCGCTGGTGTTTGTCAGCCTTCACTGTCCTCATGTGCTCCATGTCAACTGTGGAAGAAAACACAGTGTGAGGTGAGAAAACTGGTTATACAGCACTCTCTCGGGGTTAACTGTCACATACCTGAACATAAACAGAAAAGATAACAGTTTACACTTGAGTTAAGATGGAACGCGTCTGCCTATTTTATAAGGACGGTGCACATAAAGACATGTTAAAACAAAGCGTAATTCAATTATGTTGCTTTCAGCAGCTACAGCAGCTGATTGTTATATTTTTTTAAATTTATGAGGGATTCATTTCAGGGATTTCGAGAGTGGAAATGATCAATTCAGTAGCCCCGAGCTCCCATTCCCAGCTGGTGTTAAAGCTTGATGTGACACATTCCACAGTGTAAGTCTAGTACAGTTGCACCCTGAAGCCATGAACCTCTATTTGACCTGAAACAGACAAACCAGCCCAGCTGTGGAGAAATGGTTAAGAAACAATGCGAGGATGACCGAAGACTTCAGGCTAAACTCTCAGCAAGAGTGTAGATGGAGAAAACAGTTTGACTTATGAGCGTGTCGGCCTTTAAGGTGGGCACACAAGGCTCAAGAACTGAGACTGTCATCTTCACTCTGATTTACTGGGAGCACACAATGACAGCACCTTCCCTTTTAGCTATTGTGGTGGCGTCCCCATGCATTCGACTCCTGTGCAGTGATACCGGGCGCTTTGCTTCTCTCCTCCCTCGCTATGGGGTCATGCCGAGGTCGATGAGGAGGGTCACCTGAGGGTCTTGCTGCTGAAAGCAATAGCTTCGCTCTTTATTTCTGGCTTTGTGCGGAAAGGCGGCCACGCCCGGTATCTGGTGCATACACGTCTATGGTAGCTGGAGGAGGTCGGGCTACTGTACGGTGTTGCGTTTCTCTCGTCCCCGCGAGTTTTACTCTTTGTGTGAGGTTTCATTGAAGTTGTCAAGGCTCTACCCCGTTCTCATGCCCATTAGTGTGTGTGTGTGTGTGTGTGTGTGTGTGTGTGTGAGGGAGCACAAAACCAGAAGCAGAGAAAGAGAGAGACAGATACATAGCGAGGGAGAAATGTAAACACTGCACTAACTCAGTATTATTAATATCTCAGTAAGTCATATGACCCAAGAATGTTAAAGGCCAATCCATACAGATAAAAAAATACATTTGGTTAGAATCATTTTAGACTAAAACATATATTACCATCATCATAAGTGACATATAAACACAAACCTTTCTGGGCAAGGGCAGACACTTTTACATCTACTCAATGTCCAGGGCAGACTGTCACGTCTCTGCCTGTACATAAACATAGCTGTCTCATGGGCGTCAGCAGGTTATTAATTCCAGTCATTAACAGCGGAGGTACCCAGCATGCTACTACAAGTAAACACTGCTAATCCTTTGGATCCTGCACACTTGGGAAAGGTTATCAATCATGTGTCACGGTTAGATTAGCCAATATTAACATAGCGGCTCAGGATCAGGGGAAGAGTGGCACGTTACTGTAAGTAAAAACGAGGTACGAGTGAGTGAAGGATCTGAATCCTGCCTGTGAGCATCAAGCAGACGGTAAATTCAGAACTAGGCTGCAAGGAATATTTAAAAAAAAAAAAAAACAGCAGAAAAATAAAAAGTAAAGAAGTCCGCCAGACAATCACCATCAAATTCTAATAATCAATTAATCGTCACTTTTTTTAAACAACTTTGAAGTGTGGTGATTGGCTGTTTTTCTTTTCTGTCAAATACATCATTTTAAATTGAATATCTTTGGGTTTTGGACTGTTGTTGAGACAAAACAAGAAATTCAAAGATGTCAACTTGTGCTCAGAGAAATTGTGGCGGCTATTTTATTTATTTTTTTTCCATTTTTTGACATTTCATAGTCTCTGCAGACTAAACAACAACTAAAATAATCATTTTATTGCAGCTGTAACTCTAATGTTGGATTTCAAAATTCATTCCTGACCTGGAAAACGGCAGTTGACAAAATAATCTCACCATACAGTCTATTTAGTGACTTTTCTGGGGCTTTCGATTGTATCATATGAGCTTCATCAGCCCAGATGTTTCATATTTCTTAGCGCTTAAACCCGTGTCAGTACTTTTTTCCCCCCATCTACAAATCTATGACAACTGAGCAAACTATCTGCTGATGAAGACCATGTGATATAACTGAAAGCTCAAGAGTAGCTGTTAAATGAACCTTGCAGTGAGATTATTTTGTCGACATATATTCTAACGTATAAATACACCACTAAGTGTAAAAACACACATTCCTCACTCTCGATTTTGTGTGTGTTCTTGGTGCAATACGTGATTTATGAGCAGCTACTTACTAATAGGTCCCTCACAAAATAAAAGGTGGGCCCACATTCTCACACACAAGAATTTAGCAGCATGTGGCATCTGTCTGTGTAAACCGAATACAGGACTAATCCCACAGTTTTAGTGTTTTGCTCCATTTTTCTCCCTAATGTACCCATTTCTACTTATCAGGTCAAAACAATCTTCCTCAGATGATCTGGTTTCCCTCCGTTTCTGTCAAACTGTACATCAGCCTAACAACTCCTAGGAAGTGACTGCAAACACGAAATAAACTGTTTAGGCCTCTGAGCGCATAGAGATAGTAGAGGGGATCATCACTCGTCAAGAGCGATGGCCCTCCCTCGCTCTGGTCACCATCAGTGTTTATTTAAATGGTCTGCCTGTCAATGCTGTGAATTACAAGACAACAGTTAGAGATTGATATCTAATGGATAAATGAGGCTTTTACCGTAAATAACTGGTTTGTTATAACAGTGACCTATTACATAAATGGGAACACAACCAAATGAGAAGAAAATATGGATGCTCCTCTCCAAAAGTTGGTGTTTGTGAGGATGTCAGCTTAGCTGCCTCATGGAAAGAATCCTCTCACTCAGAACAGATTATCCTGAATCCAGACAGACTTGGACAGGTTTTCTTTTATGTCACTGAAAACATGAAAACTGAATCGGTAAAGAGGTTGGATGTAATCTGCCTGGAGCAAATTTTAAACAAAAACTAATGACCTTTCCCTGAAGAGAGCGTGCACCAACTGCCAGTGATTGAAATTAAATAAGTAAAAAAATAATGAATTAACACTATTGTCATTGGGCTAAGACTTCATGTGAGGCTATGTAACTTTTGAAAGAAAAATAAGACATTCCACCTCTTAAAAATGGAAAGTTGAATTCATAAGCAGTAAAACACCTCCCTATCCAGTTCAACACACTCAGTGGTTTTGCTGCTTCAGCCTAACTTGGCCTGGTCTAACCAGCAGCTGATGCTGGCTAATCTAAGATAATGTTAGCGAACCTTAGCTAGTTTCTGCTTTGTAACCGACATTACAGAATGAGTTTACTGATTTTATTACGCTGTTATTCTGTAACTGTTGCTTAGGCTCGCTTACATGCAGATCGCAAACAGTGCCACAAATAGTCACTCAAATTGCAGATAAACGTGTGAGTCCTACAGTCCTCTGGCATGCCTATGTGTGAGTCACAAGTATGGAGTTTCTTTTGTTTAGTTAAATGTGTTAAAATTATCCTGAGAGGGAATGATCTCATGTTGCAAGTTGCAGCTTGCATGTTGCAAATCTGGTTAAAAGGGGCCATATTTCATGACTGAAACTGAGAGTAGAAGTTGCCACTGTGGTCAAAAGTGATCATTACAGGATAATGCTAATGCTAAAACATGATGTAAGGGTAGCAAAAGTGGAAAAAGTTTGCTAACAATAGCTAACATTGATGAATTCAGCTTTTCATTTGTAAGAACGATGTGTTATTTATTCTTTAAAAAGTTACAAAAGTCTTGTATTAAAGGTGGAAAACAATACACCAAAGCTAAAATGTTACTGGCAACATACCTTCCATTTTTAGGCACTTTTTATTGATATTCTCATTGATAACTGGCCAAATGTGAACAAAGTACGACTTTTTTTTTTTAATTTCTTTTTTCACCAGCAGACATTGCCAAGGCGAAACAATAAATTAATAGGTCTATGTTGGCTACCCAGCCTGAAAATCTACACTGCACTGTGAGATCCTCAGTGGGCCTTTTAAAACCCTGCTGCGATAACAGAGACACCTACTCACTGTTCTACCAAGCCGGCTGCTGGGGACCAATTGTAACAGTTTACCCAGCGAGCAACAGCCAGTAGAATAAGCTTGACTTAACACAGTTAATTGCCGACAGCCTCATTTTAAACTAAACAGCAGTTGGTGTAGCAGGGAGAACGAGAGCTGAGGCTGGAATGTGTGAACTGTGTGTGTGTGTGTGTCTATGTGTCTGTGTGTGGTAGTAATGGTGGGCCGTGTGTTGTCAGAGACTCGGGGCTCTGAGGGGTCATATCCCATTAAACGAAAGTTACAGGGTTGAGCCTAATCAACCCCTGGGGAGAACCTATCACTTCCAACATTACCTCACACTATGCCTTTAAGACCCTGTTAAGAGGGTTCGTCTCAGTTTCCCCTCAATGACAACCATGAACCAGTTCAGACTGTATACTCCGACTCCTAATGAAATGATTTACAACTGTCTGAGCAAAATGTTCACTATGCACTACACAGTTAATAAAAACATCCCAGAACTATTCTGCAGCTCTGACATTCAATAGGGTTTTGTGCTCTAACTGCTTCACCACATTCAATTACATAAGAACGCCGTCATCATTTCTGAGGCAGAAGAAGTGCTCACACGTCTCGAAGCATCCTGGTTACGTGCAGCAACCTTTTAGATCAATGCAGCAGCACAGAGTTGCCGAATGTTGGACTCATAGCGTGTGGAGATATGTTACCAAAAATGTCTTCTCTGTCCATACATTGACTGAGACATTGGTATATTTTTATTTATGAAGCCATTCTGGGCAAACTTCTGTCATATCTTTGTTAACTTCTTTCACCGAGTTCATCTTGCAGTCATGATCTCGGATCACATCTGCTGTCTGACCCAGATGTTCAGACAGAGATCAGGAAAGAAGACTTTACATGTTTTCTACTTCACTTTCACTTGTCTGCAAAAGGAGTTTTATATATCTTGATGAATTCAAGACTATTTATTTTATGGTAAATGGCTCCTCTGTTAGCCTTTTTTAAATTGTTATCAGTTGTCAGTATTTTTGTATTTATTGCCTGGTTTTGCACTATTTTGTCTGCAACTTGACCGGGTCTCCAACCTCAATGGGACTTGGACTTTGGTTTAATAAAGTTTAAATAAAAATGAAAAAATAAGTGGCAGGTTGGGGTTGGAAAAAAAGCTGTTTTGCATTAACATTTTTAAAATTTAAATTTAAGTGGAATGCTACTTTAAATTAAGTACAATTTATGAAGTATAAATCAAAACATTGCTCTACAGCACCACAAGTGGTCACAAACTCCAAGGTCCAAGTCACCCACATTACAATGATATTACAGGTCAGTTTACTGTGTGTTTTCTGTGTGATTAGTGTGTTGTTATACTATATATATCAATGCCATATTATCCTACCAGCAAGCTCAATTTCTAAAAAAATATATATAAGTAAATAATACAAGTTAGTATATGATTTCTAATAAATTAAAGTACACTTAAAAATCAATGTTAATTTTGAAAATGCAATAGAGGAGTCTGGAATAGCAACAGAATAATTTCCTCTTCGAGCGTGGTAAAGAATACAGGAGGTTAATTGCAAGTGACGTTTTATTTACCCCTAAATTTTCTAGTACAAGATGCGGGGAAACTTTTACAACTTCAAAAAGTCTGTGAAAGTATAATGAATCATTCAGTGTGCTGCTTGATTGAATTAGACATTGATTTAACTTTCACAGCATTAGTGGCTAATAAAGCAAAATGACTAGAATGACTAGTGGTATTTATGTGAAACGTTTAAATGATTGGGTCCAACTGGTTTACATGACTTGGAGAGAGCTCATAAAAACTGTGTTTTGAAATGTGAAAGGCGTGATAACTCTACCTGTATTCTAAATATGGTCAGCATAATGTAAAAGCAAATAATAACTTATTTCCCCTAATAAGGTAGTTCCCAGTTTATCTTTGTTCAATAAAAAAATACAAAAAGTGTCACAGAAGTTGTGCTTTCTTTACTCCTAAATAAGTACACTATGCCGTCATTCAGAAGTCAAGTAAACGGTACACTTGCACATTTTATTAGTCCTTAACAGTGTAGGTATTGTTTATAGTAGGCACTGTTTATTTTCTCAGGACTGGAACATCTAAATTTAATGTAAAAGCGTCTGAAAATATTTTTTAATATTACTTCTGGCCTTAAATCCCCTTAAAATTGAGGAGAATGTAATTCCAAGATCAATGTAGTCAGTTCTATATTGCTGTTAATGACTTTGGTCATTGTATAATGGCTGGTAGTATGGTGAAATAATCATCAACATATTAAAACCTGAAGCTAAGTTAATAATGTTATCATGACTTTTTCAAGTGAGTACAGACAGATGAAGTGCTGTTAGTAGGCTGGTGTTGTCGAGGTGAGCGGGGCCTGTGCAGGAGTCCTCGGGGGAATCCTGACAGAGACAGAGCGCTCTTTGTGCTGCGGCACCCCTGCCCCGGTGGCCTGAAACGGGCCGGGGCCGTTAGGGGACTCGCTTTCCACTAGGTCAGAAGTGTTCTGTCGACAGCTCATTGATCACAGCTCATCTTGTCATTTGATCGTTCTTCGTGAAAAGATGTGCAGACACACACACACACGTGCAAACACACACAAGCATTCACACTTTAAAACATAATCAGATACTCCACAGCGGCTAGTAAAACAATGTGGTCTTCCTCCCCGGTCAGGGAATGTAAAACAGAGTGTCCAGCAGTAGCTGTAGAGGCAGGCAGAGAGCTGGAGTGCTGGGCTGTCACTGCTACAGTAAAACATGGGGCCAAGGGCCTTGCAGGCTGGGTTAACGGGCTCCCAGGACTTATGAAAAGTGAACAAAAGGCCCAGTTCTGAGCCGACCGCACAAGACGCTGCCCGAGGTTTCACTGGCCATGTCGTCCAAGCTCTCCTGTCGCTGTTAAACTAAGTGGACTTTTATGGGCAAGCAGTAATACATGCCTCTGTGAGCCGGCAGCATAACTATGAGCTGTAATAATTATACGGAGCACAGGGGAGCCTTCGTAATTGTACGCATCGCATCATGAATCTATTCATAATTAAGTCCACAGGCATATATTATGAATGTATGTGAAATATCATCTTTGCTCGTAGCAACGATGCGTTGGACTGACCTACATATTCAACTTAAAGCCGCAGCAGTGAACTGTAACATGGAAAAGTGAGTTCTGCTCATGACTGCCTGAGCAAACACCGTCCAAGTTAAAACCTGAAGCGGGAACAGGGCGCAAAGTCAGTGATGTAATATTTCACACCTCAAAAAAGTAGATTTAGCAAAAAAAAGAGGGAAAAACTGTGTTGATTTTTCACATACATTTATAATATATGCCTGTGGATCCAGATCAATCGGTTATTTACCCAGCCCTGTGTCAGCAAGGCCCCTTCCAGGAATTCCTCCATATCAATGTTGTGGAGAAGTGAAGAAATAAAGTACAGCCTGAGCATGATGAGGGTTCCAGGCTGCACTCAGGTCAGGTGGCTAAGCTGCGCTGTGCAACTCAAATGGCCCATGACTTACCACACAAGAAGGTATTCGAAGACTGATCATCTACTGCATGTGCAACAATATTTGCTTTATGGATGGCTAAAATGAATGAGGACTTTCCATGTTTCGACAGGCATGAGAGTCAAGAGAGATGAGTGCAGGGACCAGAGCTGGGTCAAAGAGTTGTTACAATTAAATCTAAGCATTTAGTACATTTTGCATAGAATACCAGATTGGCACTCGTAGCAAACCCTGGTAAGTATTTCTTCATTGCTGCTAGACAGTATTGACGGCAGTAATTTTACGCTGACTTATCGGCAGCAGTGTTATACAACTGTAATTCTTCATTCATCCCTCCGTATCCCTGTTGTAACCTGAATCTTTATTTCCCATCCCGTCTCACAGAAAGACAGCCGACTACAGTCAGTGCAGTTACTGAGACAATTTGATAAACACGTCTATCCTGGCCCTTTGCCTTTAATAAAATATAAAAGAGAAACAGGAAACACTGGATTTGCTGTAAACTGTAAACATTCCAGATCTTTATCCAACCATACACCGTGCATTACTAGGTCTATATACTGTATATATAATGTTTTACAGTGTCGAACCTGTGGTCGCACTACCCACAGTGCAACACAGACACTGCTGACGTGTTCATCCCTTCTATCTGGGGAGGGGTGAGGGTGCCGGGGTAAGAGTACTGGGCTTTTGTCCCACCTAATGTCTATTGTGGCTAAACCTTTCCCTTGGGGGCAATTAGGACCTTTTAGTTTGTTGTAAGAGGACCTAAGTACGAGTGGGTTGAGCCAGGAAAAACATTTTTGAGCTAAACCAAAAACAGAAGCGCATTGAGCTCCTCTGCGCTCCTGGACTTCTGAGCATCTCTCTATTAAGAAATGTGCAGGCCTACACTGAACAGACAGGAACTGTGGCAGCTTTACAGGGGCAGGGAGGTGACGGGGGTGAGAGAGGTGGGGAGGGGGGAGAGGCTTCAACTTCACCAGAGGCCTTGCCAAGGGGGCAAACAACTCAAGACTAACAATGTTGGTGGCAAGGACATGCTTCACAAGAAGATCCATGTTTCGCTTTGACTTTCACATGGCTGGATGGAAAACTGGGGAGAGAGAAGTGCGACGGGTAACGGTATGCGGTGAGATCTGCCGTAGCGTGCAGAAGGCAAACACACGTATGTTGTTTAACACAACAGGGACACAGAGCCAATGAAAAGACATTACTGTAAGTAAAGGCAGCTACAGCAGAAGTGTTAGTCTACACATGTGAGAGATAAGCCTTAAGAGTCAGTCTAAGTATGTGATTGAAAGAGTTAGTGTTTGCACAGGAATGAAAATGAATGTGCAAGTGTGTTTGAGAGATGGCGCAAGATAGGGACTTAGAGAATAAAGCGAGGGTAAAAGGAAACAGAGCAGAAGAGAAAAGCAGGTAAGACATAATTGAGTGTACAAATTCTCTTCATGCGGGATCTTATCTCCCTGTAGAACGGGACGTTTCCCATGGCAGGCCTGAGTGGATCAGCAGTGAACAGTGTTAGAACCTCTGAGCAAAAAGCCATGAGTGATGAGGAGGGGTTAAGAGAACTGAACCCATTTAAGTCACCCAAATAAGGGCTGTACAAGCCCATGATGGATGCTCCTGGAGTTCCTGAGGGAGAGAGCGCTAGCAATGGGAAGGGTGATGTGTGGGGAGCGAGCAGGGGTCCTGCGATCCCCGCTCAATAAAAACAAATTGGTTTGATAAACGACACAAGCTTAATGTCTACAGAGAAATATGTGCACTAATTTCAAGTATTAACTTTAAACAGTAACGTAAGTCATTTTAAAATAGAGATGGTCCCGTTCAAGGACGATGTAATTAGAACTGCTAACAGTATGCCATATTTCTTATATCAGTGACTTCAGACAATCTCTGACCTAAAAGGCAAACAGTCTTGAATAGGCCAGATGCAGCTGTTGTTAAGCAAAGAGCAACAGAATTTATCGTTTACTCTTTCAAAACACACTGCACTTATTAGTCTACTAAAAATGAAACACTCGAGTGGTGGAGGAGATGTCTGTGCAACAAGCCAACATTTCTCTTGAGAAGTTCCTGTGTACCATACAGTGTTACACTGGGCTGCACTGTAATAAACAGTTATAGTATGTTTAGACAGACCAAGAGCTTAGCATTCTTCCATTACCCATGTGTTCCCAGAAACTCCACAAGTGTGTTGCTTTACCTAAGTGCATGTTTCTATGCACTTAGGTAAAGTGAGTGTCTGTGTGTGCGTGCACACACTTGCATAAATAATTGTGTGCACATATGTGTGTCCTCAATAAAATATTTCATGGGCTTCCTCTCCGAATTGTTACAAGTGGTGCCATTATTTAACACAAGGCTCTGGGCAGCATGTAGAGGGCAAGGGGGTGCAGCATACTGGTGCTTAACAAGCACACTTAACCCCAGCCGGCCATGCTAAGCCGAAGAAAGGAAAGGTTGTTCCCTCGCAGTGACATGGCACAGGAGGGCAGTCAGGCCAGGGTAAGGAGAGGAGGAGACAGTATCATTAATGAACCAGTCTGGTCCATGGGCTCAATTACCGTACGCCGGGTAAAGAAGACTGTTCAAATTAAACTAGGAGGCAGGCGCAGGGCAATTCAGGAAATTTAAGCTCAATGTATACTGCAGCACATGTACTGTTAGTAAGCCAAACAAGGTGACATTGGACTGTAGCCTCAATGTTGACTCTATCTGAAAAGAACACAAAAAAAAATGTAAAACACTGCAACAGGTCTTTTAGTACATGGGGAAAAAAACTTTCAGCTGCATAGTGGATGCATGTAAGTACTGCCGTGCTGTGACTTCTACAGCCACTGTTCACCTTAGTTTATCTGAGTATAAACACTAAAAATCTCTGAGTGGTGAAACACCAAAATATCCCCTAAGACAAGTCCTCACAGAGACATAAATCTGTAGCGTTTTTATAAGCTCCTTGTTATGTCTGTGCTTCTATTTCAGTCGTCACAAACATGTTGCCTCACTCAGTCCGACATCATGGGAACTAGTTCAAAGAAATCTTAACTCCGCTCCCAAAAGAATGCTGTGTATTTGTAAGCTCAGCTCATTGTTAATGTGAGTATTTAGGCTGGAAAAAGAAAATGCCACAATACTTAAAAAGGTTAAAAGATCTTCTGCAAAACTTACAGAGAGGGTGGAGAGAAAGAAACTAAAACAGAAATGTAGGTGTGGACATTTCCAACTAGAGGCTAGACTAACTCTCTTCAAGCTCTGAAAAAAAAAGGAGTCCATGGGAGGGTTCAGGGATTCATAAAGTCTCGCAAGGTAATTGATTGCTCCTAGCGGGGCAATCTGTGTGGGATTTTGTTTTCCTTTTTTCAGCCTGTAGGAACAGAAAAAACACACATGGGCCATTCTCGGCAATAGAGCCATTAGGGGGAGCATGACTGTGTGAGTGTGGGGGTGAGGAGCCTGACAGCGGGATGTACACTACTTAAACATTACAGTACACACACTCACCCACACACCCAAAACCTAGCCTAAATACAGAGGCGCCCACCGTTAAAGCCGGGGCATTAGGAGATGCAACGGATGCAAAGACAAGAGAATCTGCTCTAGACAGGCGAATTAAACCGTGACCTATGGTCCCTGTTGAGTAACATTAGCGAGAGCTTCCTGTGTGCAGGCACCACTCTGTTGACCGTTCATCATCGCCCGGGAAGGTGGACAGTCACCATTACACACACACACACTGACGCCTCGCTTTACAATAACACGACGGCAGCCATGACTCCACATCTGTCAAGAGGATGTTTAAAAAGAGTCATCATTATTACTCTTTATTTTGGAGGTGGGTGGATGGGTGCAGGCTGATAGGAGGAGAGCCGTCTGGTTAACGTCGAGTTCGTCTCCTCTCCTTAACCGATGACTCGGGACAGGAGCAGAGGCTCGGGCCTGGGGGGGGGGGGTTAGAGGTATACTGACTGAAAAGGGAGGGGGGCCACAGATAAGCGGTGCCCTAGGTCCATTGGCCCAGGGATCTTAAATCATCGTCACTCACTCCCCAGAGTTCACAAACATCAGCATTCCCATCGCTCCAAAACCTCACTCTCTTATCAACAGGTTTATCACACAGATCAGTTATCTGGTGCTCTAACAAACACGTCTGCTACCATCAAACACTCACTCCTCCACGCACAAACACAGTCAAGTAAAATGAAAAATGTGTCCGGGTGAAATGAATAGATAGAGAAATAATCAGTCCAACACATGTAAGATAACCTCATTTCATTTGCAGCCATTTGGTAGAAATTAAAATAAATAATGCAATTTGTCAAAGCTTTCTACAATCACAAACTGCAGAACAGTTTTTTTTTTTTTTTAAAGTACTGTAATACTCCTAACAGGCTTAATGTTCTCACGAGATGATGAGAACAAGCAACTTGTGTGTGTGTTTGTGTGTTGTTATATGTGTAATACTCACTTTTGTTTCCTATCAGGGAGACAACAGGCTGAATATCACATTCCTCATTGGCCTTCTTCACCATACTGAACCAATCCTCCAGATTCTCAAAGCTCTGGTAGTTGGTGATGTCGTACACCAGGAGAACGCCCTGCGTTGGAGAAAGACAGAGGAACAATGTTGACTCTGACGCTCGCTGAACCACCTTTCATTTACTCAGTGGGAGAGACTGGTTGTGAGTACACAGCTTAGTGTTTTTAGCTGATTTTCATTCATGTTAAGATATTGAGTAATATAGAGTGAGCAAGGGAACAGTAGGTGGCACTGCTCCTCTTCTTAGAGTAGGGGACAGACTCGCCTATTAAGGGACACACTCACACATACTCTAAGTTATGTTTAGTACTATTATGATTCACTGTTTGGATTCATGTGGGTCTGTTTTTAAAATGAAAATTGTACATCAAGAGTTCTCATTTTTATAAAACACTTGAAATTCAGTGAAAAATAGAAGTTAGGGCTAGTTATCTACTATCTGAGCTGATGAATGAGACATTTCGAGACTTCGAGATATTTTCCTCCTCCCTATGTAATCCTCAACACTGAATGCTCTACACAGTCATGCAACAACACCAGAGCCATGTTTAAGCAAATACTCCAGACAGAGATATTTACACAAACACAAATTAATCAAAAAGTAAACACAGATACAAGAGTTGATGGCATAATTCAACACAAATTATCACTCAACTATCTGTTATCGTTACTTCGAGCTTGTGTCATTTCTACAGGACTTGGAAATTAATGTGAGCCAAGGTAAACGTCTTTACTTTAAGCTGCATGATGCAACACGACTGAAGGGGTGTCTGCTCCTTTTTGTTCAGCAGACACGCACTGTCACAACACGCGGGGACGGTGACGACAGCTTACGCCTCCGACAATTACCCGCGCGTCTCTCCGAACAGCCATGATTGATTACAGGACGCATAGTGCTGAACAATAGGTGTGAAAGTTCCATACGGCGCTGACGAGAAACTCCCTGAGCAACGTGCCGTAATGTGGCAGTGATGTACGACATCTCGCTGAAGAAGGAGAGTGACCGTAGAGGAAGTGCGGCAGATGTGGTTAATGTACACACAATAAGTGCTCAATTTAGAGCAGAGCACAGAAAATGCCAATAAATGTGTCACTTTCACTATTTTTAAAGCCTTGTAGATTCATGGGAAGGGGAAAAAAAAATCATACTGATGTCAAATATGACTTAAGTGTACTTGGACATAGCTGGCGTATGGTGACAGTTTCCCTTCCTGCACCCAAATGCTAGGTCTTTTGTTATTGTGTGGTTCTCGTATAAGACACAGTGTAGTCTTATAGCAGGCCTCCTCAATGAAGAGACACTTTGGAGGTGACAGATAGCACTCATCCATAGCAACACAGCAACCTGAGGATGCTGATGTACAAACTAGTACGCACTGACACAAATTAAAGGGCACAGCTGTCATTATAATCAACATGCTGTTTAGTTTTCCATAGGAGAAGTGAGAGTAAATACATCATTTAGTAGCCTATTTTACTCCCTGAAGTCTCCTTCATTTTGAGAAGAATAATATCAAATACTCCTTCAAATAGTTTCAGTTTGAATTACTTGTTGTTTTTGATTATTTTTATTGCTCACAATCTTACTTACGATATGCAGTAATAATAACATTTGTTTAATCTGGCATGAAACAGCAAAATAAAACAACTCTTTAAAAAGTAGAGATTTGACACAGAGTATTAAAGCTCTACTGACCTGCTAGTTTATTATGATATGGCTGCAGAGGGAGGGAGTGGCAGGTTCTGAATGAAGCTGCCGAGGCTGTAATAATAAGCCTGACCAGAGTCACCAATACAGCTCTACATGGGGAATTGGAAACTAATTCTTCCTGTGCTTCCTATGACTTTTTCACCGTTGTCGCAAGCCGTTGATTTGTGCATTTTACTAATTTCCTATCCTTCCTGTGACTGAGTTCATGACAGTTTGTCTTTTAGCTTCCTTTGGAGGAATAAAAGACTCAAGTGCAGTTAAGTACAAGAAGAAAGGCGCTGCAGAAACCAAAGATAAACTGTGTTTGTTATGTGAAAAAAATAAAAAAGTAGCGACATGATGAGTTTATGTGTGTGTGTGTGTGAACTTACATGAGCTCCATATACATATTTATCCAGCATTTTCCCTCCTAACGTTTGTCCTCCAATATCCCACACCTGCAGGGTCACGTTCAAATTGCCTAAAGGAGAAAAAGGGGAAAGAAGAATAACCTGTGATGTAAAATAACGATTGATATTTGAATGGCAAAAAACTTAAAAATCAGCTTGCACTAATGTTTCAGAGTCCATACTTTTTTCTAAAAAATACTTTTGTCTGCTAATAAATTAAATTGAAAAAAATTGACAAAATGAGCAAAAACGTTATAATGCTGTAATTTTTGGGTTTCCACTCTGGATGTTTTTGCCCTTTTTAATCATTGTTTGTTTTAACAAAACTTATAATCCTGGGGAAATAACAAGTCAGCTGTAACTGGAGCCTGCATTTTGGGTGAGCGATCTCTATAATAAAAGTCAACGTTGTTGATGTACATAATGGAAACAATAAATCAGGGATTAATCTTTCAAGCTAAGCACTCTTGCCTGGCAGGTCACCCACACCTCACATCCAAGAATATCCAGCTCAGAGATTAAGGGGGATGAATAGGTACGCTTACCCTCTAATTTAAACATTCTCAATACCCTGGCAGTAAAAAAAAATGACTTCTTATTAGCCTGGGAAGAGCTGTTTGCATTGTGCCATATCCTGCCAAGTAAGGACAGTGAGGAGAATTATGTGCTGTTAAGGAAAATAGCAATAATTAAACACAAAATAAGAGGAAAAGAAGACTCTTGTCCTCATGCCTGTGGAAAGAGAAAGAGGGACTGAATGAGAGAGAGAGAGAGAGAGAAAGAAGGGCACAAAAACCAAATCCAAATAAATATTTTCTTCCTCTGGAAAATGAAAGGGGTGGTTGAAAAAAAAAAAAAAAAGTCAAAAAGAGAGGAGGAGGGAGGACCAGACAGCGAGGAGTTTATGTCGGTGTGATGAGGGCCCTGCGCTGGGCTGGAGCGGCGATGGGGAGCAGAGCGTACACTGTGGACACGGCTGGACGACTCAACCCCTTCATAAGTCCCCTTTTTAAAGCGAGGGAAGGAAACGCTGAAGTTCACAGTCACTACATCTAGACTATACAGTGTCAATGTAAAGCTACACTGAGGGGTGCAATGAATAACGGTTCTTTGGTGTTATAAAGAGCCATCCCCACCCATCCACCGTGCCCGGACACTAGCTTTATTTGTGTTTCAAAGATTCACGCTGACTCAACACCAGTGACGTTTCTCTGCTTTTACAAGAAGTAGAAACTCTGCCTGCGAGCCCGATAGACGAACATTAAAACTGATAACGAGGTCAGGCGATTAGCTGATTAAAGTTGATTAAGAAATCATCCTCTCAGCTTGATGTGAAGCCGACGCAGATGCAGAAGCTTCCGACAGTTCTGGTTTGAAAGAATTTATCAAGTTAATTCCATCTCTGGTCAATCCCCTTCGCTGCCTGTACCTCGCTGGTTTGGCCGAGACATCTGGAAGAGGTATTGTTATAAAAAGCACACACAGAGGAGGCTGTTGTGTGCCAGTCGGCCTCGCCTCACCTCTCCCTGCGTTGGAAAATGTACATTAAGTTTGACAAGCTGGGCCTTCATGGTGAAAGGGGGCCAACACTGGCTATAGGCTACTCTCCCCCCCGCTGCAAAAGACCCTTACAGCCCCACAGAGACCCGGAGAGCCACACAACCTCTCCAATACAAGGCAGGGTGGGGGTCCTAACGAAGTTTGGGACCACCCAGCTTGCAGAGCCACCCTCCTCTTCATCAGCTCATCAACACCCAATTCCCCAGAAAATGGGCCATTTAACAACTCTAGTGTTGAACCCATGTTGTTGCTGCTCCATTGATACAGATGTATGTACACTATATTTAAACAAAGGTTTACAGTTTAGCACTCAAATGCACAATAATTATTTCAGGAAAGAAACTTACTGGAAAGAGAAGTCACGCGATTAACAGCATTTGTTCGAGTTCGTATTAAGGAGTTGAGCCCAGCCTGTGCTTATGGTTGGCTCTTTTCATTCTGACTCCACCACAACATTTTTGGGGGTTTAGTTCTCCTAAGTCTCATAAGCTGAAACTGACACAGAATCAAAATAGAATCCTTCAGCCAAGTCACAAATCAGCATAACTTTTACTTTTAGCACTTAATTTGCCCTTGCTTAATGTTGTTTTATTAGTAATGAAAGAATAGAGGCACTTTGCAGATTTCTGGAGCTTAGGCCTTGGCAGAGTTTTAGAAATGCCATTTAAAATGCTGAAAATCCCCATTTCACATGCTAGGAAGTAAAAATGGAGTACTTTCATCTAAATATAGCATTAGTCAATAAACATTTATTTTACAGATCTAAGGGGGATACAGAGTATGGCTTTATTTCTGCGGGTTCAACATAAACAAATAAGAACATGAATGTTTTATGTGGCGCAGGACAAAGATCAGTTGAACGTGGGGATCATATGGGGATATGAATATAAAATGTAAATGTATTTACTCTGTACTGTGCCCACAGAATTATGAGCAAGGCTCGCCCGTTTGGACATAAGCTGTCCATTGGCCTTGTGGAGTCGAAAAAAAAGAGTGTGCTGTTTGCTCTGGAGAGAAGAGCTTTCAGAGTGAATAAGCCTGAGAAGTGGCAGACACTCTACAATGAGGAGCTACCAGAAAAGACACATTCAGCTCCCGAGTTAACCTGAAGAATAAACTTTAGCTGTGCCTGGAAATGTTATGGACAAGAAAATACGAATAGCACAAGAAAATATGAGAGATAGAAATATGACAGAAAGAGAAGGGAAGGTGGAACAAATGGCCTCTTTGTTACAGCTTCAGGTAATCTGGATCTTTTCAGCACTGATAGTGTAAGTACACACAAACATACAAAATCTGAAGGTTGATTAAAAACAACAACTGACAGTTAAGTCAGTCTGTCTATCTGCAACCTTAAAATACACATCCAAAGTATTTTTACTGCATTAACAAGTCTGCAGTCTGCTGCTACGTGTTTTTGCAACACGCGTGTCCGTGCTGAGTCTCTGAACAAGTGAGCACTCCCAAAAGATTATGAAGGTGTCTCACCTGGAAGGCTTATTCTCTTCAGAAAGAAATCCAGGCCGATGGTTTGTTTGTACTGCTTCCCAAAGGCCTCCTGCGCAAACCTGGTGGCGAGTGATGTCTGAAACAGAGAGACAAAAGGGGAGAGACACAGTGAATGAGAGCCAGGACAGCTCTCCAGCAATCAGCGGGACCGAAAAATTGAAGGCGTTAAGTATTTTAAAAAGAAAATGCTCCTCGGTATAAAGGAGAAGCTTTGATTCTGTGCGCAGCGCCGGCCTAATAAACAATATTCACACATATATGGCCCATGGGTTGATGGCTCAAGGCAAAATGCTAGATGCTGCAAAACTCCTTCCAGGGAAAATATACAGAATATTAATGCACTTCCTGAAAAAGTAATATTTCAGTGGTAAGCAGAACTTGGAAAACTTTGATTTCATTCATACTGAGCAAATGCCAAGCTAAGCTTTTTACAATATTTCATTTTCTAATATTTATCTTCAAAGCAGTTACAAAAATACAACGGTATAATTTAACATATCACAACACAATCCCCCCTCCCCCCAGCCATAATTCTTAGGTGATGTAACCGTGAAGTGTGAGCTGAAGGACATTAATTTCATCATTACAAATCCATTTTAAGCACCTTCAAAAAAACGTCATGATTGACTGGAAGGTACGCTGATGTAATTGTCTGCCTCCTCTGCCGTCTTACTGCTCAGGCCACGGCTGTGACAGTGAAAATCAACGAGGATTGCAAAAACAGGTGTCGGGAGTATGTGTCATGTCTCCAGACTGCAGACCTAATAATTGCCACAAATTATAAAACCTCCATCACTGTCACTGTTGTGTTTGAGCAGAGGAAAAAAAATAGCATGTTAGGGGCTCTCCTGAAATCCATGGGAATTCATAGCTCAGGCTTGACATGCCAAGTTTAATTCATTTTGATGGATGAGGATAGGGGAAAAAAATGAAGTGCTGAATGTCTATTAGCTATCTTTAGAGCAGTGTGCTTACATAAACACAACAGAGAAGTGAAGCAATGGGATTCCCTGAGTGTTCATGTGGCAGCAAATGCATTTTAATGCGGTTCTTGACAATCAGTAAGAGTTAGAGGATTTCAAACTAAATTCTTTCTTTCAATCCACTAAGCTTTCACTTGAGCCGGTGCCCTTATCTACCTCCATTCATGAGGATTTAGGTTTAACCAAATCATGTTTCAAATGAGTTACTCCAGGGAAGACACAATGGAATATAATTACGATAATCTTTATCTAATTTAACCAAAAAATATTCAAGTAAATATGCATCTATTTGGCTTTCCTAAAGCACTGATTTGTCACTGTGGATGCCAAATTTTATATCAAACCTTTAAGTTTATCCTAGATTGGATTTTTAAACTTTCAATTAAACATACTGAATGTTTTATCCTGTCTTTTGCTCATGGCTTTCTTGGTTAACATGTCCTTGGAGGTGCAGAATAATGTTTTATCAAACCACCTAATTCTTTTCAAAGTTCACTAACCTACAGACTTTTTAAATCTCAGCCTGCGGAGCATGTCACAGACGCAAGAGTGACTGAAAAATTACTAGAGGTGACTGACGCAACAAGGAGAAAATCGGCCATTTAAGTAGCCCAAACAATCACTGACAACACAGGAATAACAAGCTCGGACAGCAAAAATTTATTCCACATGCTCGCGTTGGCCTAGTCGGCCATTTGTCTTGGCATTCCAGTAGCTTGGCTCTCCTCCCTCAACGTAGTCCTTTTTTTCCACCATACAATTGGAACTAACCAGCGAATGTAAAAGCTGGCGTAATCCTGACACTCCAACAGAGAACAGCACAGGGTCACCAATGATACCAATGCCGGGAAATGGGGGAAGTTCTACTGAAACAAGAAACTGGGAGAGAGAGAAAAAAAATATGGCAAGCTGTCTACGTTCATGTGATGCAACTCATATGAGCGATGCAGTGCATTTTTGCAGCATGGCATCAAGAGTGGGTTTATTCTTCTTCAACAATAAAGTCTGATTAAAACGTAGCTATTCTGTAGTGTAAAAACAAACAATTTGGCTGTAAGGAACACTGCTGATTCAGTAAAACCTGTATCTAAAGCTCTCTTTACTCTATGGGAAAGAGAACAGTAAATATTCAGAAAAACTGAGTGACTTAAAACTCAGGTTGAAAAATGGACTTGTGTGTAAGTTAGGCCCAGCGCCTTAAGAGCCTGGCTAAATGTGAGACTCCATATTTTAAAAACATCTTGCTCAGGTGGACAAGCCTCCCCACATCTCCCTGTATTTCTGAATGGACAACCAACCACAAGCAAAAATACCACCGAAAATGCCGTCCAAGAAAAACTGATCCGATTGCAATTTGCTGAGCAAATTGACATTAATAAGGGGGGAAACGGCATTCAAGATGTCAGTCAGTGGTGCCTACTCAAAATGGGGGGCAGGGCTCCTGTTTTCTGCCCAAAACAGACAAGCAGGTAAGTCATTCAGACAGTGACGAGCTGACACCTGGCAGCGGTGTGAGGAGGGTTATTAATGTAGCGTATCTACTGGGAACTGACTGAGTTGTGTGTGTTCTGTGCGCCCCCCCCCCCCCCCCCTTTCCCAAAAGAAAATGTCGACTTTCCAGAATGAGAACATTCATTTTTCTCATCGGGTCTCACCATTACTGCTACATTCATTTTCTTTCTCCCCAAGGGAAGGAGAGATTAGTTAGGAAAGGGGATGTGTAGCTGAAAAGCACTTGACGTCCCAGCCTTACATTCACACTCATTCATTCGGAGGACTCGAGATGCAGTGAAGAAGAAACATAGCTGAATTGTCATGACAACCTCCTTGGTTTGCTGCTAATGATTGTTTGGTGTGACTAGGAAAAAATTCCAGTGTTGTGGATTTAAGTTAGGCCTTTTTAATCTACATCCTTTAAATAATTTTAGTGAATATACTGAATGCTTCAGTCCAGTGGTTTTGAAAGGGCGGAGGCAGTAACAGCAGTTCTTGACAGCACCCTAAGGCGTTGTGTAGATTCAGTAAAGGGAGAGACAATGCACTGTGAAATTGTAGATTTGTTCTGACAATCATAAAAGAAAGTCTTCATGTATGAGTCTCTTCTCACTGTTATTGCAATCTATCAAGTGAGACAACAGCTACATTTCTCATGAGGGCTATCCAGATAGAATTTTTTTTTTTTTTCTCAAAAGGGGCCTCATTCTGGAGCTAAATGCAGAAGGGGGTCCTTGGCCAGGACAAGAGAGTTACACCAACCAAAAGCAATCACTGCAAGAGCCAGGCTGAGCATACTGTAGCTTTCCTCTATCATCTGTCATATGCTGTATAACACTGAGCAGTAGCAGCAGTCCCCAACAGTAAGACAAACGTAGGGACTCTAAAAATCCATCATCTATGTTGATGTACTACCTATTCAAATTAAATAAAAGAATAACATTTAAGCCATTTTAAAAAAGGAAATTTTAAGTTTTGCTTAGTGTGTTTAATTTAGGCTTAAAGATCTCATAGATCTTAATAATTAGACCATACAACAGTGGTCACTTTAGTTTGCTGATTACCAAATGAATGAATGCGGTACAGAAAGAGACAGGACTAAGGCAAAAAACCCAACACTATACCTAACTGTTGTAATAGGTTTGTTTAGGTAACGCTGTGAGGTTACATAGGCCTACCTAAAATTTAAACAGGGCCCTTTTGATGAATAAACAAAATTAAATCCGCAGATAAAAGCATGATGAATCATGTCTTCACAGTATAAGACTATGGCCGCATTCAGACCAAATCTGGCAATGTGACCACGCAGGGTTCTGCGGAGGTGTGGGCGTGTCACTATGGGCTCAACACCGCAGGCACAAATGCAATTTGGATTAAGGGCTGGGTAAACTTAATAGGTTTAGAACAACGGATTTGTGCCAGATTTAAATCCATTATGTTATCTTTGAGACAGAATCAAAACTACAGATGTCCGCTGGCTCTGTAAAACTGGCCACTTGATTTACAAGCGAGACTCAAAACTGAGGTTGCAACTGTTTCCAACAGTTCACACTGAATTACTGTAGAACAAAAATGTGTAAATTTTTATTCGACTAAGAGAAGCTATCTGGCACGGCATGATTTGTTTGCCTACTAATCCTGACATTTAGCTTTGCTTTACTATGAAGTCACTACAATGTGTGATTAATACTGAGTTACTTAAGGTGCTATGTTCAGCCCACGATGCAATTTTAAAAATGTTATTCCTCCGTGTCCATTATCTACCATTATGTTTAGGTTCTTCAGTATTTCTAATTCTCTGCCCAATCACTCATTCAACCAGCTGAAGCTCTGGCTGACATAAATTCCTTTCCCCTCACTATTACTCAGTGTGAATGGACCTCCTTGGGAAAAACTATACTATGTAATTTATAAATGTACATCTTATCAGTTTTGAGAGACTTACCAGCAGCTCAAGCTTGTGGTCTGGCATAATGTCAGACATCTGTTTGAGAACAATGTTGTTAGTAGTAACATTAGTTTCCAAAGATATGTTAATATAACAGCCAACTAATTTTGTAACAATCACCAATTTTTATGGAGGAAAATTACAGTCAATAACAAGTCGAGCAGTGAGGCAATAAAATGCAAAGTTTGCTGCCAAAATTTAGCTGATTTTACTGGCTTTCCACACATCCTCTCAGTGAAAACAGAGCTGCATCTGTAATATTATCAACCTCTGTCCATCATTTGGACTATTTTTCTTCACAAATTTATTGTTTCAGTGTCTCCTCCTCTGTGTAGGTTAGAAAGCCAACTGATGATTTACTGAGCAATCTGATCCCAGTAAAACAAAAATGTCTTGTTCAAAATGGTGATTAAATTACTAAATTACAGCACGGCCAGCAGCACTGTACCTTGTAAAATATCCACAACAACGACAAAAATCTCCTGATTATAAGACAGGCAAGTTCTTTACACCCAACTGTAAACTGCAAATGAATGCAAACAATTATCTGACAACTAAACTATCGGCCTTACTACAAGTGATAACTGTAGCTGATAATTCTGATGACAGTAAGTCTCTATCACCACCAATTATTTGCAATATTAACATTACAGTCAATATCTCCCTGCTTGTCCCTGCTGCCATTAACAGCTGTCATACAATTGTACATAAAGTTTCCAAAGTTACTCATCCACTGATGAGTAACTTTTTAAACAGGAATTCATCACCAAGGCAGATGTAGTGAAGTTCAGATGTTCCATAAACAATATGGTGAAAGCGTATAAACAGGTTTACAGGATTATAATGCTGATCTGTTGATTTTGGGTGTGTGGGTGTCCTAAGAGGAAAATCTAACATTAAATTTGATTTATATTATCCTGAATCCTATGATTTGAACAGTATCCTAAGCTGGACATCTGAGCATGAATAAGACGTGTGACCTTTTTTTCATATTTTTGTCCACTGACAGTGAATTAGTAAATGGCTCCAAGAGCTGAAAGATTTATTTTTGTTGTTCATAGATTTTCCATTCAAATTAGTTCCATATTTTACAGATAACTTGAGTTCTATATTTGGGTTTGTTTCCCTTTAAATGTTTGCAAACACAATACAAAGCAAAAACATTACACTGTGGCATATGAGGTAATAAATAACTTTGTGAGGTGTTTAACTGTCTCTGCTGTAAACACCAGGCAACTATGACGTTATCAGTTGTGGAAAGTGTATAAGCGCATTTAGTCAAGTACTGCACTTAAGTACAATTTTGAGGTGCTTGTACTTTACTTGAGTATTTCCATTTGATGCCACTTTAAACTTCCACTCCACAAGGGAAATACTGTATTTTCTATTCGACTACACTACCTTGTTAAAGATTAAACTAGTGGTTTCCAACCTTTTTGGCTTTTTACTTCTTACAAAAAGCAGTGTGTAGTTGGGATCACATTTTAGCTCCACCAAGTAATGATTTTTCCGTCTAAACTTCTCACATGGTTTAATTTCAATAAATGTTCAAATGATCCAATATTTCACCAAAAATCAAAGATTAGAGAAAAAGTCCAAAAACTGAAAACAGATTTGTGTGTCAGAAGTTTGTCTTTTCTTCTTTCCTCTCGCATTAATCATCTAACAACCCCTCAGATTTATCTGGTGACCCTTTGGAGAGGCCTGACCCCTAGGTTGGGAAACACTGGACTAATCTAGATAACTGTATATAAAGTAGTTCAAACTAGCTCCACCTCCGGCAGCTACAACAGTAACATGCTGCTTAAACACTGATGCTTCAGTATTAATAATCTAATGATGTCATATATAATAATATATCAGTCAGAGGAACCAAACCACTACTTTTACTGCAATACTTAAACTCCATCAAACTGATAATACTTAAGTACTTAAGTAGGATGTGCAGGACTTTTACTTGTAATGGAGTATTTTTACATTGCTGTAGTAGTACTGTTACTTAAGCGAAGGGTCTGAGTACTTCTTCCACCACTGGATGTTATAACATTCAATCATGTTGCTATGATTGTTAGCAACTTAGCAACATTAGCGTCGGTCGCCATGGTGACTGGGAGACACCGCAGCGTCACGGTGAGCACCGTTAAGAGCAGGATACTGATTGAACCGTCGTGTAACACACAATGAGACTGTTACTGAGGATATTTTAGACGTGAAAGCTATACTTTAGTAACGTTTATGTGTGAGTTATGTGTGTCTGTGTTGGTCTCACCTTCCCACACGCACCGTCTCCAATCACTACAATTTTCAGCTGTCGGTCTTGGCTGTCCTCCTCCGAGTCCGACATGATGCTAAAATGTGCCCCGACAAGTAGCTATCTGTGTGGGGGAGGAAAACGAAGCACTAGCAGCTGGTGACTGGTTGTTGAATGTAGCTGCCAGTGCTAATCACAGATGGATTAAACGACCGTTGAGTAGGCAAGCAGACGCCATTTTGACTCCACAACACACAGCCGCTGTGCTCGGCATGATCCACTCACACACTGCTGCCTCAGTGCACGCGGAGTTTCTGTTTAAACAATGATACATCGGACGTAAACAAAATGCAAAAAAAACCCACAAGACACGATTTGTTGTGTAAATATTAACGTTGTCGCTCTGAAGCCCTTTTTTCTCACAAAGCAAAAGATCAGAACCGGAAACCCCGCCGCCTGCGGTATGGTTCCGTCCCGTGTGTGACGCGCTGCTGTTGCCATGGTAACACGGGTCAAAGTGTGAGTATAAAAACATGATAAACACACAAAAAATAGGCCTGACATTGTCTAAACAAAGCAACACAGCTTACTTTAGTGGTGGAAAGAAACTATTGTACATTTCATCATCTTTTGAGGTTTCCTATTTTACTTCTACTACCTTTGAGGGTAATATTTTACTTATTACTCCACTACATATTTGACAACTAGTCCTGTTACTAGTTATTTTTGCAAAGTTTACACACAAAATACATGATCAGCTCATAAAATATGATGCACTCCTGTACATTAAACCTCCCAACTGTATATAAAGTAGTAAGGCTAAAAGCTCCTTGACCAATTTATTTCACCATTACTGTAAAACGCTGCTTATACATTAATAATAAGTTAAGTAACAGTAATAATCTATCATAATAGCCCAATAATATAAGATATGACATTCTTAAAGGTTTTATTCTGCATAATGACTAATTTTAGTTTTGATACTTTAAGCACATTTTGTGAATAATATCCTTTTAATGCAGGAGTTTTACTTGTAATGGAAAACATATGATCAGTATATAAAATATGATGCATTGCTGTACATTAAACCTCCCAACTGTATATAAAGCAGAAGGCTAAAAGCTCCTCAACCAATTTATTTCACCATTACTGTAAAACGCTGCTTACACATTAAAATAATAAGTAACAGTAATAATAAGTCATAATAATCCAATAATATAAGATAGCCTATAACATTCTTAAAAGGTCCATTCTGGTAAATGACTAATTTTAGTTTTGATACTTTGAGCACATTTTGTTAATCATTTTAATGCAGGAGTTTTACTTGTAATGGAGTATTTTTACAGTATAATGTTATATTGCTACTTTTACTTATATAAATGATCAGTATACTTCTTCAACATGTGTTAAAAGATCATTATTATTTAAAATATGATCCTGTCATCTTGTCTCTTCATCTATTTCTCTCTTGCTTGCTCACTCACACACACACACACACACACACACACACACACACACACACACACACACACACATACATACACACACACTCTTGCACAGGGTGCCCCTTTATTTGCACACATATAGTGTATTCAGTGCATTATCTGATAATCCCATTGATTTAGTATAGTTCAGGACTAATATTCTTCCATGAATGAACTAGTAGACATCAATCAATGTAATATTTAATATATATAATATGTTATTATTACACTGCATATTCAATGATTAACAAGTATATAAAATATTGCCTGTTAGCTGAAAACTACTGTGCTTGATATTGATATCCATATTGCTAATAAAACAGATTTATACTTCTGACAGCCAGCTGTGCTTTACTTGTCTTTAGGTAGTAATCTTATACGCTGTCTCTCATCTCATACATGTGCACGTACATGCTGGTACACACACACACACACACACACACACACACACACACACACACACACACACACACACAGGCTCCACAGGTCAGTCAAATTATAAACGGACTATTATTAAGTGCTGATTATGAGGACTATATGACGATTTAGGTTCACCTGAATGAAATTACAGTTCTCAGCTGTCAAACAGTTTTAAATCTGACAGAGTTCAACAAACACTTGCAGCCACCTTTTAAGGGTTTTGCCTGAAAAAAAAAAAATACAGGTTCTGCGGTGTTAATCGACTTTTCAAACATTAACATTAGTCTTGAAGCTTTCTGTTCACAGATAGATTGACGCATTCATTTTTCCACTACTCAACAGCTGAACAGTCTCCCAGTTTGCCACAGCTTAGAGGAATGTCTTAGCAGCTGTGTAATGTGATTGCTCTACATGCCACACTGATGTATTTACCAAATGAACTACGACCATTATTGGCAAATTGGAACTGCAGTCTTGAATAAATTGACCGAACAGATCGTTTAAATCCCATTCTTTTGTGACATTACTCTCTACTGTATTTATAAATTATTCCAAATTAGTTCAAGACTCAATGCTTAATATAAATAATCCAAATATATAAAAAAAAATAATGTATTATTGTTAAACTAATGGCCCTGGTGTGTTGTCAATCAAGACTATTCCCCAGATTTTTAAATTGTGTTTGTTTTTAAACGTTTGCAGTAAATTTGTGTGTGAAGATAAAACATCACACCAAGAAAAAAGGCTAAAAATCTGCACCACAATTACTCAGTGAAGTAAAAATAAAGACAGTAATTCATTGGAATACAAGGAAAAACCTCTGTGTCAAAGCCCTTGAACTGCAGCCTGTT
This sequence comes from Thunnus albacares, assembly GCF_914725855.1. Lineage (NCBI taxonomy): Eukaryota > Metazoa > Chordata > Actinopteri > Scombriformes > Scombridae > Thunnus > Thunnus albacares. The sequence continues at coordinate 23,959,081 of NC_058115.1, forward strand.
ACAGTCTTATTGAACATGAATCTGTCAAAAAAGGAGGATCAGGACATAAAAAGGATTTTCTCAGAGTAATTTTAGCATTAAGACCTGTAATCTGCAGCCTGTGATCAGACACAGAACATTTCCATCGTTTACTTTTTGTAAAGTATAGGCTACCACATTTCCTTTATATTTACTGTGATGTTGAGCTTTTTTAAAAAAAATCTTTTAATCATAAAAAAATGAACTCAAAGTTTCACTTCAAAAGCCCCAAAGTCCACTACAACACACATGACAGGATTCTGTTTGATGATGGTGTTTGTTAATAAACATTATTTGTCCTATTAGAGGAGAATATGGACTGTGGTGTTTTACAAGCCAGACTCGTCTTTCACACTTGCTTTTCTCTGCAGGGGAAGGATGCCGCTCTTCATGGGGGATGAGGAGGAATTTGCACCTGGAGCACTTTGAAGCAGGTGGCAGTCAGTGTCAGGTCAGTTCACTATGAGGGTGTGACTGGCAGCTTCCCAAACCGGACAGAAAGGTTTGGAGGAAAAATGAAGCTTAATTGATTTGTTTTTTTGTTGCTTTTTTTTTTTTAAAGGACGCTTAAGAGCAAAGACGAAGACGGCGAATCTTACTCGCAGCAGCAGTTTAAAAACGTCTATTAATTATATATTTTTGTTAGTTTCACTGATTTATTTTGCTGCTGTGATCAGTTAAGTTTGTGCCAGTTTATCCTTCATGTAGGGTGGAGTTTAGACTATTTAATCCATTTAGCAACAAGGAATTTGGAAGCTGTGGCACCAAAGTAATGAATTCACGATTACTGGAACATTTCTCCTGTCATGATTAAGTAAATCTAAGAAAACTCGACATAAAATGAATTTGGGTTTTATTACAGACGTTCATTTAAAAAAAAAAAAAAAAAAAAGTACAGTCCACAGTTAAAAGTGTTTGGTAAAAAGATCATTCTTTGAGAGAGATGCAGTTGATCTGTTTTACAGTGTTCATCACGTTACTCCCTGAAGCCCAACATAACGATACGTGAGTAAAACATATATCCTAATAAATACATAAATATCTGATCACACACAAATAAATCTTGGCGAGTTGTGGTGCAAAGTAAATTAATAGAGATAAAAATGTTTAAATGATTAAACACATGAAAACCGACCCGTGTTCATGGATTTAGTCTCGTTTTACATGTTAGAAAACACGCTGTTTATAATCCTAAAATCTCATAGGCCTATAATATGTTATATTTGTTATACACACATTAAAATACCTGTGTGTGGTGTGAAATATCAGGGAGATCTAACATGGATTATTCTCGATTAAAGCTGCTGAAAATAAATTAAATTCACCTGTCATCAATTCTTAAAATATTGAATTTCTCAGATCAAGTGAAAGTCGTACTGGCATTGATGAGATCGTGTCGCCTGTTTTATTCTTTTAAATGTGAATCTTGAAATTGGGAAAATTAACTCAATTTTTTTTAAAAAAAAAAAAGACTTTTTATTTTGTTTGTTTTTTAAAGTAAATTAAGAGATTGTCAGGCGAGTTAAAACCAACCTGCCAACCAAATCTTACACGTAAGGAAATTATGACTCAATAACACTGATTGTCATGTGAACATTTTTTTGCAGTATAATTTGGAGAGAAACACATTTTATAATTTGGGGATAAACTGTCACTTGTTCTGCTACAAAATGACCCGACAGTACTCGCTTCATAACCACCTGTAGGTGTAAACACATGATTATAAATTACCTTCATTTCAGTCAAATCGAGCCTAACATCGCCTGCAGTTTACTTCCAGCTCTGTATAACGTGTCAAATAATGTCTATTAAACGCCAATTTTCCATGATAGTTCTGTCACTTGATACAGATCAACACCTGGAGAGTCTCTCTGTAAATGAATATAATTACTGCTCTGAATAAAAGTCAAGAGCAAGCGGCTGAATTGTCCTTGACCCACAACACCATGAAGATCAATTTAGGCCAGAGCTCGTTTAAGAAAGAAAATGTACATGTGTTATAATTTACACGGGAATAAGAGGAAGAGGAGAAATCAAATAATAAATAAATCACATGAATTAAAATGGAGTGTGGCAACGATGATGAGTCAGATTTCTGGTTGATTAAAATCAGATTTCTTTTTTATCTCCAAACAGCTTTCAAAATTCCCAAGGTGTACGTTTTCCTCCTGAGACAGAAAGTAGTTTTAAAGATTGAAAATAGGGGTGAGCGCCTTGATTCTTTGAGAAATAACATGGAAAAAAATAGGTTACTTGTGCGTAATTATCCATAAATGCTTGCGTAAAGGAGCTCCCGTGATTCATAAAATCCAAATGAATTTCTGTCTCATTTAGTTTCACAGCATAAACAGTCACAGCATATTAAGCTATACAATAAATATATTTCCCACGCATTAAAGTAAACTATATAAAATAATAATAATAACGGGGAGACGCTGGAATGGGGCTAATGTTCACTGATGGGGGTGTTTGCATTTCAATGATCGCAGGCTGAAAGGAAAAAAAAAATCCGCGACATGTCCCTCTATATCAGATATCTCCACATGCAGGTATGAAAGGAAGTTATGTGGGACGGTCCACTCCTCAGTATCCCTCTCAGTCCTTCAAGTTCCAGCGCAGCCAATGAGGAGCATCACTGCCTGCTGGAGAGGGCCTCGGGTGGCACATACCTGCATCAAGGAGATCAGATTTTAGGACAAATAGGCGCCGTTCGTGGGTAGGGGGATTGTTTTTTACCATATAGGGTTAAAAAAAAAAAAAGATGGGGCGCTGATCAACCAAAAGCGTATTCACCTGGCTGTTTGGGCGTGTACGTGCGTAAAAGCGCAGTGGCATTGCGCAGTGCTAAAACGGAGACCTTTCCTGTTGTGCCACCATGAATGTTTATCTTTGGTGCTTTGTTAATGTGTCCAATTATTATATTATGTTCTGTTGCTAGTATTTTCCCCTCATCTCCATCAGTCTTATAACTAAAGTAAACAGCACAGAATACATTTTTATTCCTGGTTTACAGCATCCCACAGGCTGTGTGGGCGTCTGTGAGGGATGGAGGTGTTTTATAAGGCCAAAGAAGGATGGCTGATGCACTGCAGCTCCCTGCTGACCCCAACTTAACACTTTTACTGGGTACAGAATAATAGCTAATACAACTCCAGTAATAGTTCAGTTCCAGTGATAATAAGATACCAAAGACAACCTTAAAGAATGTTCCTGTGGGAAAACATTTACAATGTTTTGTATCCACCAACAACCCAGAATGAGGATCTTTTTTTTTTTTTTTTTCACCCCTCCTTGACTTGAATTTAGGCGCAGTGACATGGGCCTCCTTAACCCTGAAATACTCCTCTCGTTGTGTTGACATGCAGCCCTAAAGGTAGCTGTCAGTTTGCCCTGTCCTGGAATCACAGAGCTATTCATCATTGTTTGACAGGTGTGTTTGGGAAGAAAACCATAGTGGCCCGGATGAAACCTACAAGGGCCTCAGAGTACAGCACTAACATCATGGTGAAGGTGAAGATGAGGAGAGATTAATAAGGAAGTTTCATTAAAATAAACTTGTTTGACCTGCAGCAATGTGCACGATAAACACTTTTCTATTTAATGCATGTGTGGCTTTAGTAGAATATCGCTCCTGTTTTATTAGTTTGTAATTTCTTTGTGCTCTCGAAACACAAAGTCCCAAACCAATGATGAAATGATAGTTAAGTTATTTATAAACCAGGTCAACCTGTTATGTAGGCCAAGTTGTTCAAACTTTGAGAAGATTTTTAGTCCGAAAAGAAGAGCGCAAATGAGAAAGTAGGATCTGTGGGACAACCATTCAGATTATAACTGTTTTAATACCTAATACTAATAGTTAAATTGTGTTTAAATGCTTTTACCTGACAGTAAGTCATTGATTCGTCAAATAAAAAGTCCATTTGTATAACCGTGCTGCCTAAAACTGTTTTTGTTTTGTAGCGATTGTTAAAATTATTGGTAAATTCTAACTGATTTGTTATTGTTATTCATATAAAAATGTCTATATGACACTATTACACTTTGTAATAAAAGTCTCAAAATAAAATTGCATCCAAATGATAGTAATGCCTGATATGTTTTAATGTTTTTCGGTCTAAACAGTCATTTAACACAAAGAACACATGTACATTTCAATAGGAGTTGCTCTGTTTTGGCCACACGATCACTTTCAGGCCAACAACACAACAAACCGCCTGTTTTCAGTCTGACACTGTACATGCCCACACTATAATGTGTTTTACATTGAAATAATGTCATGTATATGCTCAAAAGTGCTGAAATATCTTACCTTTACAAACACAGCAAGAAAAAAAAACACAACCTGTAACAGAGACAGTTATTTGAAAAGTCAATGGAATATGCCTATTTCCAATCACTGCAGAGGTAGGAAGGCGCATGTAAAATAAAAACCAACATAAGGTGACATTTTCAGTCTGTTTAGGCCGCTGGTTCCCACAGTGGGGTCCTGGGGGCTTCAGAGGTCCTGAAGGGGCTCCCCAGCAAAGAGAGGAATACTTAAATGTCACTGCTGTGCCACTCCTCAGAGGTTACATACTGATTTTTTTTATAAGGAGGTCCGGTCTCTCCGCTCATCTACAGTTCAGAGAGTTTTACAACTTCTCTCCTCGGGACAGTTTTACTAAACGAGGGAAGAAGTCAGTTTAAGTATTTGAGGATGTTGGAAAAAACACAAAAAAAGTTTGGGAACCTCTGGTCTGGCCTGGACAACACGATGAGGCAGAGACGCTGAGCAGATGATGAGTCCCTTCTTGTCTCCTCCTCTTGTCAAAAAAAAGTTACTTTGATTTCCTGGGAGCGAAATGACAAAACAAAAAAAATGAATAAATACAGTCACCGAGTTCTCACTGATTCCCCGCACATGCAGAGAGTGTCCATGCAGGGAGGCAGTAGGCGTAGGGATAATAGTAGGACGGCTGCAGGGAGAGGAGCGGGGGCCGCAGGATCTCTCCCGGGCTGTACTGTCTCTGGTCGTCCCGCACCAAAACTTTCACCGCCACCTTCTTGGCCGCCGGGGTCGACGCCATCAGATCGGCGGCCATCTGGCGGCGTTTCGTCTTGTACCTGCGGTTCTGGAACCAGATCTTGACCTGAGTCTCTGTGAGCTTCAGGGAAGCCGCCAGGTCCGCCCGCTCCGGCCCAGACAGGTACCGCTGGTGGTTGAAGCGGCGCTCCAACTCGAAGACCTGCGCATGGGAGAAGGCCGCCCTGGAGCGCTTTTTCCTCTGTTTGGGTTGGTCCAGGCTCTTATCGTCCAGGGTGCTGGAGTCTGAGAGAGGGAGACACGCAGATGGGCCATGCAAGTGAATTCCTGTATTTGTTTGCATTTGTTGATTTCAGGTGAGCTTGTTGTGTTTTTTGGATGCAACAAAAAGGAAAAACACTTATTAAAAGGAGTGTGAACATTTATACCGAGTGTTTTAATTCTCCAGTTTTACCACGTTGTAAGAAACGAACTGCCATGAATTTATCTAAGGTTGCTGGATGCTGCAGCTTTTATATTAAATAGAAAAATGTCTGACACTGAGTTTTTCATCCAGGCCTAAACGTCACAACGTGTGCAGACCTTTATTTACTACGAGGAGACAGTTTCTTGAAATACTACACCGTGTGTTTCTGGTTGTTTGCGACTTTAGTCCCGAGTTAAATTGTGCCAGTGCATCATATATTAGCTTACAACCGCGAAGACGCCAATAAATGCTCATAAACATAAGTCTTATCGTGACAAAGTTTCACAATGGGACAATGCATCCATTAATATTCGTGCGTAAAAACAGGCTAATTCGTGCGTAAAAGTGCAAAAAGGACGAGGAGATGTTTTGAAAACAAGCAAACAGGCCTGATATCCTACAATAACACCGTCAGGTCACTTGTTGTGATTTGATAAACATGTATCAGAAGTATTGAGCAACAGTATTAAAAGAGCACTGGGCTCTTTAATTCAGACTCGCCACTTTTAAAGTTTCATCGGAGCATTTTGGTTTCTAGACTATGAATCAAATCAGAGAGCCACACTTTATTTTTTGTTTTGTATTTAGTCACACGGTCGTCTTTCTGTCTCACTTACCTGTAGCATTATTCGGCTCACTGTCACTCTTTGCGTTTTCCACAGCTGCAGACTCGTGATCCGTTTCTTCCTGCAGACTTTCCTCCGGCACATCCGACGCAGGGTCTCCGTCCTTCTCCGACTTGCACACGGCCGGAGTCTTGCTGTCGTTGTCATCGCTCAGACCCGAGTCCGAGTCGTAGCTTTTCTGGTCCGTCGGCTCACAAGACTCCCCATCATCTCTCCCAGACCCGCCGTTCATCTCCCCAAATATTTTCCAGCACGCCGTCTTGGAGAAGCACATGTCCAAATCTGGCAAGTGTCGGCTGTCGTCCTTTTTGTTCAGGATGGCTTGGATTGAGAAAGGCATCAGCGAGTTGCCACGAACGGCCATTTTCAGAAAAGCGAAGTTTGCTCCGTCTTCAAGCTGCGTAATTAACCGGTCCGAGTAGTGGAGCAAATGTCAGTTCATCCACATTTTAGGCTACTCCCTCCGTGGAGCGCTGCTGTCGCTTAACTTTCCCTCCAGAAGTAGGTTTCTGGTCGCATCCCCGCGGGAGAAGCCGTGGAAAAGTTTCTCCTACATCCACAGGCACGATGCTGCTCCTCCGCATAGCTCTGCCATCAGCCCGGGCTCGCTCCAGTCTCCGGCCCTTTTCACCAAATTTTTTTTTAACCATCCACCCTCACCTGTGACTGACAGGCACTCCTCGTCGCCTCCTATTGGTCGAAGGAGAGGGGAAACCGTTTCAGGATTGGCAACTGTAAACGACGTCATGCTGCCTTCAACAGAGTGGGAAAAAGTTAAAGGATGAAAGAAAAGTTTGGTGGAAGCTTTTCACAAGAGGAGAAACTGACATTCATGTTGCAACCACACAAATTTACCTTAACAGCAGCTTCTTTTACTAACTCTTGTTGTGCCTTTTCTTTTTGTGAAAGCAAAATTGCTCGTTCATTTAGTTTAATTAATTTAAAAAGGATGTATTATTCTTCTTATTAAAGTGTAGATCTTTCTGAATTCGTGGTGATCAGAAGTCGTGCAGTCAGAAAAAACGAGAGTCCTGTGCGTAAAACCTTGACATCACAAGAAAGCTTTAACAACAATACCAATAGAAAATAGAACCGGGGTCTCCCGTCTCCCATTTTCTCTGCATGACCTGAATGCAGCACCAGGACAATAAATTTGTAGGATAGGACATCATTTTAAAGCTTAACCCTTCACCGTCCACACACTGGTCTGTTGGGAGTCCGGTGCGTAACGCGTAATTTTTCCTTCCTTAATATTTTGGCCACAGACCGACGTGTGTCAGGTTGTTTCCGACGCACACTGTCTACTTTCTTTTATTACACCTTTAAAGCCACAGAGCTTCTCCTTTTTGTCACTTCCGTGGCAGGCCTGCATCATGAATCGCCATGACCAGGTAGGCCCCGAACCATAAATCTTTCATTCAGAAACACAAGTTAAAAATAAGTAATTAACCCACTGTCGGCTTTAACAAACTGTTTCCTTAAACGAGACAAAATATCTGATAACAGGCGACTTGTGATCGTTTTATACCGGTGTTCTTGTTTTTTTGGTTTTTTAAAAACTGGAGTCTGTTTTGACAGTGATGCAATAAATACTTGATCAATTCTTGAAATAAATGACACTGTAAACAACTGAAATCACCGCCTGAATGTTTCACTCGTTAAAAAAAAGTAGATTTTTATTTGTGAAATCTCAAACTGGCAGTTTTTGCAGCGTAAAATGAAATGTTTATTTTCTTCCACCCGCTGCGGATCCTTTATACTGTTTATCACCTAAAAGTTGTAGAAATGACTGACTGAAGAGTTATTAAGTCTGAACGAAATGACGAGATATGAATGTGGCGCTCAGCTGCTGCCGTCTGTGTCTTTAAGCGGACAAACATCTGTAGCTGCAGATCCGGATCGTGACCTCTGCCGTTTTTCAGGTCGCCTGCTTCTCTCAACGCTTTGCTGCTGCTTTCATTTACCAGCCAGTAAAAAAATCACATGTATCTCAAAATGATATTTTGGTCAACGACGTGAATAGTTTTATTTTATTTTACATTCTACATGCAGAAAGGATGTGTTTTATGAAACGGTTCAATGAATTAATAATAAATCTTTATATATATAGGGTGTAAAGGATGCGAAGGCACGACTGAGGCCAGCAGAGCTTTAAGATATGATACTTTATGTATCCTTAAAGCAATATCCTTAAAGATAATTAACTTTTCTTTTTTATTCTTTAAATTTTTTTTGGCATTATGTCTGATTTATGTATCTTCATTAATTCAACCAGCCTTATTAAAAAAAAATCTCTGAAATCTTCAGCCTGTAATTAACCAGTCTGTTATAAATTATATGAATTAAAGTGGCCTCATGACTTCAGTTCTGCATTAATAAAATGTAAATATTGTAAGAACTATATATAATTAACAGCCTAATTTAATTTTTTATTATTATTTCTTCCACCCTGTTCGCTTCTTTATGTTTAAATCTTAAAAAGCTGGAAGTATTTTGTATGAGGGGGAAAAATTAATCTGTTAATCTGTTAATTCTTATTCCATGAAAATCAAAAACTCAACAAACAAACAAAAAGAAAGACCAGCTTTTATCAGAGAAGGATGAAGCTGGTTTTTATTTGATTATTTTGCTCATTTGCTCTTTTGGTTTTACTGTATTTTTCTGATCTCAAAGCTTCAGGCTGATGCGCGCAGAAACAGATTATTTTCATTCAGACTGATGAGAAAATCTGCGCTGACCTGAAACTCGTTTTGGAAACAAACCTCTGAAACTTTCTTATTATTCTTTGTTCCCAGAGGCCTGATTAAAATGGCGCCTGTTAGTAAAAGCCTGTGGAAACTTAATCACTGTGAACTTCAGATAAATGACACTTTTTTTTTTCTCTCCTCTGCGTCTTTTGATGTGTATTAAAGCAACAGAAACACCTGGTGTATCAAACCTTCATCTCTTCATTAGATGCCGTCAACATCATGACAATAATAAAGAACATTTTGGCTTCAAGTCGAGTCATAATAATCATAAATCCAAAGACTTCAAAGCATGAATTGATCAGTGCTGCTGTCACTTTGTGCAAACCTGTTGCATGCATACATTATACCATCTAGTGGCCACTGAAAATACCTCTTCACCTTGACTTCTTGGCATCTTGTGCCTTTTGTGGGTTAATTACATATGAGGACTTTTTTTTCTTCAAAATATCTTCTTTAATTCCTTTTTCAGACCTCAAACAATAACTTCCACGTTTCGGGCTGCAAGACTGACGCTTCTTTTTTTTTCTGTAAATGAACTAACGCGGTTTAACTGCATGATTAATGTCCTGTTCTGAGAAAGTCAAGTGAATGTTGGTGAATAAAATTATGTGGCATTGTCTCAGGCCTGGATGTGACCTTGAGGATGAAAGTCTGCATCACCGCAAGCAAAGAAAACACAACTGGGAAAGGGAAAAGCAAAAACCACTGACACCGTCTGGATATTTTCACACACCCTGCCCTTGTTCTTTTAGAAACTGCTCATTTCACACAAGGCCAATACACAAGTGGTACATCACATCTTTTTTTTTTTTACTCTCTTCTATTGTAAGAACAATTTTTCTTTTTTTTTTTGCGTCCTTCATGCATTCTTTATACTGTTGTCTTTTGTCCAAAAACCAGCCTAACTGACCCCTACGCAGGGTTTTACCCTGGGAAAATGGAAAATAAATACTGTCTGCCAATTCTCCAACAAAGTAAGTCAGTGTGCGCCTATCAATGTGATGTCAAGCAGAGCTCCAGGGGTTACTCTGTGTTTTGGTAACCACACTGGGAGGAAGAGTAATAAGCAGTAAGTAGCTGTAAGTGGCAGGAAATGTAAACAGCAGCAGCAACAGCAGCTTGGTTTTCATTCAGACAACTGCAGGAGCATTAAAAAAAAAAAAAAAAAAAAAAAAATACACAGCTGGTTTGTTGTGATTCACATTTACAGTTAAGTTGATCATCAGATTAACTGAAGATGTATTTAGACATTAAATATGGTTGTGAAAGTCTATGAAAATAATATAACAGTAGTATACAAGGACACTATGATAATAGTAAACTTCTATATAACAACTCTAAATGAAGTAAATTTAGAATAACTTTGTTGTGAGTTTGTAACACGTGAACATGTTGGAGCACCGGAGCTTCAACAGATTTACAGAAAAGTCAAATCTGATCTATTCAGGGATTCACTGCAGACTTTGACGAATTGGAGTGATGAAACAACAGCTGCAGCAGTTATGGTGCATAATATTATTAGAAGTAGTATTATTGTTGTTATTATTAGTAGTAATAGTCGTATTTTAAAAGCAAGAAATTGTCATTTTAATGCTGCAAAACTCATATTTATAGTCTTGTGATCTTTGATTTTTTTCCCCAACTGTGTGTCAGTGTGAAATCACATTTGAAAAAATTGAACAAAACACATCAGATCTATATTTGTATACAGGACTGGCTAGTCATTGTTCAAATTTTACCAGCTCTCAATAGATTACCATTGTTTTTTTTGGCTGATGAGTGAAACAAATCTACCAGCCACTTGCATATTTTACCAGCATTTGGCTGGTCGCTGGTGCTAATTTTGTGCCTTTTCTGTTCATTCATATAGTTTAGAGCTGCAACTAATTCATTATTGATTAATCTGTTGTTCATTTTTGTGATTAAACTCTTTTTAAAATCTAATTTAGTCTTTGAAAACTTCAGAAAAGGAGGGAAAATGCCTGTTACATGTTCCCAGAGCACCAGCTGACATCTTCAAGTGGTTTGTTTTGCTCAATCAATAATTTAAAACCCCAAAATATTCAATGAGTGATATAAAACAGAGAAAAGCAGCACACCATCATATTTTAATAAGCATGAATGAGAAAATGTTTGGCATCTTTGCTTGATAAATGACTTAACTGATCCAGAAGATCTGATTTTTTTTTTTCAATAAACATGAAAAAAAACAGAAGCTTTGCTCAAACACGTTTTTGTTGTGAATCTGAAGCTGGTTTTCTTCTTCTCCTGGACAGGAGGGCTCCATCTGCTGGTGTGAAAGAAAACCTGCTGTTACAAGGAAAAAAAAAAAAAAGAAAAAAAAAAGGTGATATTGAAAGATGAGACGTTCACTACATAATAGCTGTGCCGGGAAAAGGTATGTTTGGTCTTTTTCTACAACGACATGATTCCTTAATATCCCCAGACTGTCTGCTCTCCTCCTCGCACACTCTCCTGGTGTAACACAAGGGTAAGACCCCCCCCCCCCACACACACACACACACACACACACACACACCACCACCACCACCACCACCACCACCACCACCTTTCCAGTTAAGAAATAAACTTTAATGGCACAGTGGAATACATTTTGCCCTCCGCCTTCCCTTTTTTTTCCCTCCCCTGCCTCTTCTTTGTAACTTTAATCTCATGTTTTAAACAGAAAATCTCTCCTGATGCAGCAACATGCCGGTTGCCGTGGTAACGTGTCTCTGTTTCCCCTCCTCTCTGAGGGTGTGTGTTTATGACAGGTCTTGAAATTTTTTCTCTTGCGTGCTGGTATGAAGAAGGAGGCTCACAGCACGCCATACCCTCCCCTCCTAAACCCCCAAACCCGACACCCCCCCCCCCCACCCTCACTTCTTATGTGAGAATAGCTGCCAAATTGCGTTCAGATGGAGAAATACATAAGAGCGCACTGCCAAGAGTCATTTGCAATAAATGCTCCCAAAATGTCCTCTGAATTTCTCACCAAATATCAGAATCACCGTGATAGCAGCCTTAATCAACCTCAACATCGGAAAGTGGAAGGAAGGGGAAGGGGACGGGGGGGTTACTGCCAGCTTTAAGTGTGCTTTTAGTGGCCTAAGTTACAATTGAACCCTCCAAATCTTTTTTTTTTTTTTTTGTCTTTCCCAAAGCCTTGCATGCGATGGAGCACTAAATGGAAGAGCCCTTGGGACAGAACACTTAATACAGTAAATGGAAGCAAGAGACAAGCAGAGAGCAGTCGTCCTGAGTTCCTCCTTCTCTTGGAAGCTATTCAAAACATCTCAGCGATGGCTGCATTACTGGAGACACAGGAGCAGGAGCACTTTCAGTCGGAGGGGGGGGGGGGTTAGCCCACTGTTACAGTCCAATTAATGTGTGTAGATAGTGCAGGCGTGATTTATAGTTTATTTTCAGGTCTGCTGTGCTGACAAACGAGCTTCCATCCGCCTCTGGCACGCAACAGATAATGCATTCAGCTCAAGCACATCATGAAAGGCTTCTCGAGTGTGAAGGGTCTGGCTGTGACCGACTCTTTCTCCTCCACTCACGCCTAAATAAAGACGTCCTTCAAAAGCGGCAGAACCCCTTTCAACCGGTCTCATGTCAAATGTAAAATACCACTTTTGAACATATGAGTTGATTGTGGTTATGAAAACTTCAAGGACCATTTAGAAATTCTTGACATATGGGCCTTTTCTTCTCAGACGGAGAAGTGGACGTCGTCATAAAATGCAGCTGCACGTAATTTACCTGTCGGACAGGTGTTGCCTCTAATAAAGGGTGAGCCAGGCGTTATTCTATGTTTGTCTTATTATCAACAAACACCATGAAAATATAAAAACCAACAAGGTGTTTGTCCATCTGAATACTTTCAGACTTCCTTGCCCTGTCTGTGGCACTCATGAAGATATAAACTCTTAAAAACATGTTCTAAAAACTGTAGTTTTTAGCAAAAAGTTACTATAGAATGACTGATACAGGAATTTTGAGGCTAATATTGATATTAGAGCTGGTATTAATTTTCTTTATACATCCCATAAAAAAATTTTTTTTTGAAAAGGTTCTCTTAGATTATATTTTTTAACAAGTGTTGGGCTGGATGCTTTACAGTTGAAAAATAAACTCTATTGCACAAACTATAGAATAGTGACACTGCATCAAAACATAACTTTGGTATTTCTTTACTTCAATCTCATGTCATTTATCAGCTGACATAAATAATGATATATAATGATATATCTGCAATGAGCTAATATCAGTAGATATATCAGGTCTGGTCGGCTCTAAACGTTACAAAAATTGGAGTAAATAGTGCATTAGTTGGGGACTATTTTCAGCTGTGGATTAATACACATGTAATGCACTTATGACTGTTTACAACAGCAGGACGGTGTAATAAACTACAGTGTGTTTTTAGATACACAGACAATACTCGTTCATTCATTCATTCTTGGTTTTGGTCTTTTCATGGGATTTGTTGACAATGAGATAAATATATTAATATTACAGACGTATCCTTTAAATTACCCAGAAAAGAATGACAAGTGTCAAAACCTTTGCTGACAAAGCTGCAACATTTGTTAAAACCCTGTTTGTTACTGTGAGTTATGCTGCAGTAATGTGGCATTTTGAAAACTAACTAGGTAATAGTAGTTATAGGCACTGCTGGGAAAACTACTTTAAAACTGTAGTTTACCAAACTACGAGCTACTTCACAATGAAAAATAGTTAAACTTCATCTTAACTACTCTCAGAAAAATTTGGCTTGTCAAACTAAAACTACCTTCAAAAAGTAGTTCAACTACATCCAAACTACATCACAGGAAATGATCAATTATCAGAGGTACAACTGACGCTGACGCTGAGTAAAGTGCAGGTGTGTTTGATTTATGGACGAGAACAGGCAGGAGAGAAAGGAGAGAAACTGAGGTGGAATCAGGAAAATGCTAAATTTCTGAGGAAATTCAGCATATTCGATGGCAGACATCTTGGTCACAAACCACAGGTGACTTTAATCAAATAGCAGGTCATTAAACAACAACTGTGGCCATATTGTGCAGCAAATAACATCATGAGAATATTATGAATATGTAGTTTGTAATTAACTACCTAAACTACATGACACAAAGTAGTTTACTGAAAATGCCACTGAGATTTGAAAGTAGTTAAATTACCACCCAACTACTGTAAATTGTAGTCAAACCAGTAATTGAATACATGTAGTTAACTAGTCCCCAATACTGTAATTGTAATTCCATACAAAGCTGAATGCTACAGTAAGTATAAAATGAAGGATCCTGCATACTGTGTGTACTCTGCAGACTCTAAAGCTAAGAATCGAGGTTGAAAAGATTCTTTAAATTTCTGCATTTTGCAAGAACAAGCACGTTTTTTTTTTTTTCCTCACAGAATACTGAAATACAACCAACCAATCAGTTTTGTTGGTCAGTAAACACACCATAGCTGCACTCTGGTGGATTTGTTGCAGCTTCAGATGCCAGAAGTCGATCCAGATCTCGACTCAACTGCTGAACTATTTCAATACTGCAAAAGTCTTCAAAAAAAAAAAAAGAAAAGAAAAAACCAACTTAAAGACTCTAAGCCATCACCCCTCCCTGCTGCCTGTCGCTGGCTATTTCTATGACTCTTATATGAAACACTTCTGACGTTAAACACCTGTTAACTTTTATGTCTTGTGAGAGGAGTGGCTGAATGGGAGAGCATTATGTTCAGTGCCGTTCGGCCCGGCCAAATCCCCAGTAGAGGAAAGACCACTCCCAGTGCAGAGAGGCAACAGCGGGGGTGAGTGAGCCCCCTTATCCCCGCAGCCTGCGAGGATCCCCTCCGCTCAAAGACAACAGTTAACTCTATTCCAGTTGACAGCTGTGTGAAACCACCATCTTTCCACAGCTCTCTGCTGGATAAACTTGCACCCGCTACTCCCCTCCAGACCTGTTTCAAGATGTATGTAAAATACTTTGAATAAGAATTTGTATCTGATGTTTTTTCCCCACAAAAAAAGTGAAATGATCTTGTTAAAATCTTTAAAATTATATCTACTCCTTCCTCAGAATCTATATATATGCAAATATATTTCATTTCAGAAGTTTAAGTGCTGGACACAAGACGTCTCCTACTTCACTGTAAAGTCACTTCTTAGTGTTTGTGCACTGGAGGCGTTAAGTTTTCACATCACACTTGTCTTAAGTTGAATATCGGACCACGATTGGCTTCCAAACTAGTTGTGATGTCACAAATTATGCTCGAAGGCCCGACCCTTAAAATAAGATTTTCAACAAGCTCAAAGAAACTTTCCACTTACAGCAGATAAATGTGAAAACTTGTAGCATCAAACTCAACTCATACATCATTCTGCACAGCAAAGTTCAAACATTCAACTGTTGGAACAAGAAGAAAAAACATATTTTTGAGTGAAGGGAGACTTAAAGAGGGAAAGCAGGGAGATGTGAGGCAGTTTATGTTGTTGGTGTCTTGTATCACTTCTGGATGTCAGAGCTGAAGTGGAGCCGGAGCAGAGCGTCCTGCCAGAATCCAAAACACCTCCTTAAACCATAATGTAGAGCCTCAAACTGCACTTTAAGATTGGCGATGCGAGATGATCAACGTGGTGCTGTTGTACTTTTGTTATAGCAGACTTGAAGTCAAGAGAAATATAAATATAAAAATGTGGAATATTAGAATCAACTTCTTAAAATATTCTTTACCAAACAAAATGTCTAAATAATAATTAACTTATTATTTGGTAAAACGGTTAAATCTTCATTTTTTAATACAAAGCAGCAAATTCAGTACTTTTCAAATTTTTTAAAAACTTAAACAATATACCGCATCTCTTAATGTTCATGAATAATCCTTTTAAACCTGAAGTGATTTATTACCATTTAATACCTGATGATCGCTCTAACTGAAACATTATGGGATCAACAAAGCTTCCTGGACGTCTGTAACAAATTTCATGACAATCGAGTCGATAGTTGTTGAGATATTTAAACCCTCACTGTATCCCACGGCTACAAACACACATGTGAAATGATTGACGAAGGTTGCTTCACCAAAACACAGCTGTTGAATAAACGAGCTGAGTTTTTGTCTTGGGGAAAAAAAAAAAAAAAAAGAGAGAGATTCAATATTTTTGCCAAATAAAGAAATAAAAAGTTTTCGTTTTTATAGTCATACATGTTTCTCCTGTAAACGCTTGTATCCTTTATACAGTAAAAACTATTTTAAAAAGATGTTGTTTTGTAAAACTTCTTTGATCAATCTTTCAGTAACAAGACTAACATGACATGGAAACAACCTCAGACACCAGTGACGAAGGAAAGACAGCTGAAACCATTACATGGTGAACTGGAGAAGATTTGTACACAACATGTTTTACTTGTGATGGACTCAGTCTGGTCTGCACCTCGCTGTGTTTGTGTTCTCAAAGCCTGAAGTATCTCTGTCACATTTTAGATTAGAACAAATGAGTAAAAATAGGGAATAGTGTAAAATCTTGACTCCTTTTCTTACAATATGTGTAAAAATACTTCCAGGTAGACCAGAAAGCACCTAAAACAGGTCAATTTATCCAGATTTGTGCAGTATAAGTCAAACCAGTCGTCTCAGATCATCATCTCGTGTTACTGCTTTCTCTACCTTTTCAAAATCTCATTCCTGACGTGAAGTCCCTGCTGAGTTGAGTGCAGTTCACCAACTACGCAGTCCTCCACCTCATACATAAATCAGTCTAATGTGCCTCAAACTGCTGATCCTCAGTAGTAGAAACCTGCTTGGCAAAATTGAAAAATCATTTTTGGACTACAATGCAAACGACTATAATAAAATGACGACTCAAGTCCCTCCAATGGCATCAGGACCTGAAAGGAGCGCTGTTAGTCTGCCAGACCTGGTGCCTAAATGAGGGCCGATTCAAACCTTTAAATTAGAGTTGTTGGGCTAATATTTTAAGACTTGGATTCCACCACCAGGAAATACCTGAGAGTTACACCTTTAAGGATTCAAATTTAGCAATCCACAGGAATGGTTGGAAAACTTCAACCAGCCCCTTCTCAGAAAACTCGGGCTCTCTGTAACCTCTCCGTGCTTTTTTGGATCCCGTAAGTTCAGGTGCAGCGATTAAGGCCTCCTAACGTGTTAATGATGGAGGAATATTTCATTCTGAGTTTGTCAGTTTTATCCCCCATTAGCAGGCAGGAATGTCCTCTCCTCTTCCCCGCTCTGAGGTGATTGGTTAATGTCTTTGGCTATTTACACGTTACAGACAGCACATCCATTCAGGAAACTGGAGATAACGTTTGAGACATAATAGGGGTGAATTAATAAAAATCTGTATGTTCTGCCCCCGTTCACTGCTTCATCTTTATCATAAACAAGAGTTCAGCTTCTGAAGGTTTTGAAAAACAGAAGCAAGACGGGTTGGGTTTCCTTCAGCAGTAACACAGCTGGTTTCTTGGTGAAGTAAAAAGCTTTTAAAACTAGTAATTTCAAGCGATAAAAACTTTATGTTTATGGTTTTAATGTCTGTTCCAAATTGTAATCATATGTAGTTGTCTTAAAAATGAGAGGAAGACGTAAGATTTAATTTAAAAATAGACCATTTTCCTCTGCTTCCAGTGCAGTGACTACATTTCTGCAAAAATAGAAATTATTTTTAGCCACAAGTTTTGATTTATACTTGAAACTGAAACAATGAAAAAAATGAAGCAATATTCAGTAATTTTACATTTATGAAACAAACATCTTTACATTGAGAAATATGTAAGATATCTAACACCATTAAACTATAAAACAAGACAAATAACCAGATTACCTCCGTTTTAATAAAACAGTACTACAGTAAACGGCAGCAGGTGTGGTTGTAAATACATCATGAGGAAGATTTAATTTATAGAGAAAAACTGTTAGTGAACTGTGATGTTTTTCCTGTCAGTGACTAATACTGCTCTGCCATTTTAACGGAAAGATAACAAAAAAAACTTCCCTTAACTTTTAAGTATTTAGTATAAAAAAAAAAGAACTTTAAAAAGTGGGGAGGAAAACACCTCCTGTCATTCACAGAATGAATATTCAATCATAAAATTCACAATGAAAGACACTTCACTGTGATTTCTTTGTACAAGTGTGTAGATTTACATTCCGTCAGATAACATCTGGATGTGTAACAGTGATGTCTGCGGAGGTGAAACAGTCTCAGCAGACACCGAGACACAATGTGGCCTCTTGACTGACTGACAGCTCATTTCAATTCACCCTCTTTATCTCAAAGCACGACTCGGCTACACATTAGGCCTTTGATTGGCCTGAAATACTCCGGTTCAGTGGGCATTACTAAATAAACGAAGGAATGATGAAGTCTGATCCAAACCATATGGGCGTAGCGCAGTAGAAGGTATTCTGGGGGATTCCTGCACAGATCCTCAGGTTTAGACTCAACCACCAGAGGAAAGTGTATAATACTATCCAGAGCTTTTCAATATCTCCAGTCAATGAAGCAGAAACACGTCTACGGGCTGACTTGACTGTAGAGGCTCTCTGACCCTCAACAACAAAACTGCGGTGTTCTCACTTGAAAAAGGGAGTGCATAAAAAAAACACTGTCAGAGATTTTAGCGTTTGGCTCTCTTGGAAGGGGGCTCCTCTGATTTCTGTCCTCCCCGCGTTCGCACCGCAGGAGGGCTAGCCTCCCGTTTACGGCCCCCTTTCGCCGCCGCTGCCTGGCCCCTCGTCCCGCTGCAGGAGGGGAAACAGGGAGCAAGTGTCAGTCCGTTTGTCAAAGTGTCATGTTTACAAGCTGTTTAAATTTGTCTTTGTTAATACAAGTTATTAAAAAAAAAAAAAAAACACGGGTGTGCAATAATCACGACTCCTGTATCACATTTAAAAGCAGAAACAGATTTTGGACTTTTGTAACTACAATTTAATTTAAGACCAGTTCAAAAATGAAATAAGAGAAGATGGTTGGCAAAACATGCTGAAAGTACTAATAGTCAGAACAACAATAAACAAAAATGAGGCAGAAAAATAAGACTGTTCTTTTTCATGTGATAAATCAAGATTATTTACTTTAATTTTATGTTATTTGACTCTTTCTGTCAGACTATTAACATGATCCAACGTCTTCACTGGATCTGCATCGCAATTGTAAACTGAAGCATTTTCTGCACATGAAGCAAGTGCAAATAATTATTCGTTCCAGACCTCCCAATATGAATAAAAACAATGATTCTATCATAAAATCAAATTACTTGTAAGACTTAAATAATATGTATTGATAGTAGTCCTGTAACTGTAGTGTTATTCCAGATATTTAATATACTTTCCTTTCAAACAGCTTACACCATGTTAAGATGAGTTTTTATTTTTTTAGCTAATAACTCAAAAACATTTTGAAATTCCGGGAAAAGAAGTCCGTTTTGGTCGGACTCCTCTTTAAGCTTGTTCGTTCTGTTGAACCTCTATGAGATGAACTCACCGCGTGCCAGCTGCGGTCTCCTCTTTACCGTTCTGTCGACTTGCCCGGGTAGATGGTTTACTTGGCTTGTTTCTGAGGAGCAATAAAAACAAATATGAAACAACAGTTGTTGCTTTAGTACTAAATCTTCCCTGCTTCAGTTTAATAGGATGTGACAGTGATGATGCCTGCTGGGTGTTTTAGAGTGTAAACATTCAGCACTAAAACAATCAGAGGCTCATTCATCATCACTGCGTTTAAATGAGGATGATGCAGCATCTCAAAACTGTTTATAGTACTGTATCTGAACTGGTGAGTTAGATGTGATTGCTCAATATCAAATATGAAATTGTTGTCTTATCAGCAGATGTTCTGGCAATTTATTGTGTGTTCCATCATGTTTTTGAGATTTAATTTGTTTTATTTACATACTTTTATGGCAGGTTTGTACTGAAAATCCTTTCCTCAAACAATAAAGTTCCAATAAAGTTTGAATTGAAGGTGCATAATAGTGAACTTGGCTGAAATTGCAGTCATGACAGAAGCAAGTTCACTATGTTGTTGTTATGGTTAATTTGTGTTGCTAAATTACCTTTCAGCCTCCAGGCGAGAAGCTGACCGTGTGGTAGCTCTGGACGCAGTTCCCTTTCCTTCCTCTTCTTTCTCACCGTCATCCTCCTCCTCTTCCTCATTCTGCTCGCCTTCTTTTTCTTCTGGCTTTTTCTCATTTTTATCTGTGCAAAAGATGATAAATAACATGAATCTATTATTAAACCCTCTTTTTAAAAATCATGAAGGAAGCATTAATAATGTAAGTTAGCAACTCAACCTTAGATTTTTGTTTTTGTTTGTTTTTTTGAAGGGAACATTTTGGTAACATTGCGATCAAAATTTTAATTTCCTTACCTGAATCATCTGTGGGTGCCGCTGCCCGCGAGGGTCGTCCCCTCCGAGCAGGTCTCTTTGGAGTCGTCTCTTGGTCGTCTTGCTGTTGCTCCTCCTCATCCTGGAGAAATAACAGTAACAGTGTTTTATTAAAACGTTCATTCCACTAAGTCAAATTAGAGTTTAAATAAGATGAGAAGTGCACATAAAATAGCAGTGAGTGAAAGACGGAAGTAAAGATTTAAAAAAAGGACAAGACTGTGGTTAAAATTCCTTACACAGAGAATAAAGACGGCACAGAGAAGGGATGAGAGCACAAAATTTACACCATGCAGAACCACATTTGTACATAAAAACTATTAATTTTACTGCCAACTTACATCATCCGGTTTCTTCTCACTGCAGCTCTCCTCTTTTACCTCCTCTTGTCCCTCTGACTGGCTCACTGAAGAGGAACAACCTGAAAAAAGTTACATGTCAGACTATAATGGCAACTCAATCTGTTCCTAACTGACAATTTTGTGATTGTTTTGTTTTGTGAAGTTTTGTCTCTATAATAATAAGTATCCAAATCTTAAGTGTTTGAGATATACAGGAACCTCTGTGGTAATTTCTCATTTTGATAAATAATCATTTAATTTGAAATAAAGTGTTTCTAGTGTCTGTGTGTGTGTGTGTGTGTGCTTGATTGTTTTCCTCACCGCTGTCTTTGTCAGGTTGTTGCTCGCTTTGTTCTTGCTCACCGGTGTCTTTCTTCACCTCCTCTTCAGACTGGGTTTCCTGTAGAATAAACATGGACTACACATCAAGACATATAAATAACATTTTGGATAAAGGTAACCATCTTCCATAGAGGGACGAAGATAAGTCAGAAAACTGGCTGAGAGGGAACAACTGCAGGCAAATCTCACCTCTACAGATTCATCCATTTCCTCTGACCTCTTCTTCTTCACTGCTGGTTCGCCTGAAAGTGAAATATTACAGGTCAAAACTGATGGAAAATATGCAGCATCATTTCTTTTATATACAACGGACATCCAGAAAATGTTTAGTAAAGTTTTAACTCATAGCAAAGCTGCCAGCCTTCCTTTATGCCAACTATAATTTCTAAATTACTCATTCATACTATTTTACAGGTTGATAACAGTAAAGACAGCAAAATAAAACCTGCGTAACTCAACTTAATGCTATGAAATGCACAAATCAGCTGGTGAGGTTAGGCTCACTCATTTTGTCTTTTAATAACAGTGAATGCCTTAACTGACACGTGGCCCTAACTGACCAAAAACGTGTTTATGTGTGTAAGTTTTCTCTTTGGAGTCAAAGTTTTCTGCACCTTCACTGTCCTCTGGAGCTGGAGACGGTGGACTGGTCTGACTTCCTCGCCGACCGCTTTTCTTTGGCCCACCATCCTCTTCAGTTCCCTACAGATTATGGAAAAATATAATGATAGAAAACAGAATACAATCACAGTAAAATTAACTTCAAAGTGAGTTCAAGTGCTGCACAAAATATTGTTGTCTGCTGAAATGTTTGATGAAATGTGTGTGACTAAAGTAAAAAAACTTGACAATTATCTAACAATGTCACATGAACAGAAACATGCACTGTACTTATACTAATAAACCCATAATGTGAAGCGTCTGATGTTTGTGTACACAGTGCAGCTTGTACCTCTTCTTTCTCTGGTGATTTCCCAGACAAGGTTTTATTGACACTCTCCTCGTCTTTATTCTCATCTTTCTTCTGAGTATCTGAGGGAAAAATAAAATCATAGCACATCAAGGAAAACACTCGAGATTCTTGTAGGAGTTTATTCTACACTCTGCAGCACTTGTCAACAGGTTAGATATAATGTAATATAAAGCTGAATTCATTAGAAGAGTTCATCCATTTCCACATTATATGGCGAGTCACAAACATTTAGGATTACTAAATCATCAGATCATTGCTTTTTTCAGGCCCTGGCATCAACCGTGTTTCCAATCTAAAGTGACCATCTTACCAGCAGGGTTTTCTTTGGCTGTCGCTCCTGAACGTCTTCCTCTGCGGCTCGGAGTCTCCTCCAACTTCTCAGGTTCTTTAGGTTGGTCTTTCTCCAACTCCTCTGTGCTTTTGGATGATCGTCCCCTGCGCAGCGTTTTGACTTCTGCAACCTTCTCCTGATCAGTTTCCTGAAAACAAATATCCATTTATCAAAACAATGTGAAGCCAAAATATGTCAAACAAAAACATGTATCCGCAAAAATAGTTTTCAGTATGGATGGTTCTACAGTATGAACAGCGACAGTGCAATATGAAAATGCCTTATTTACCTCAGCAGATGGTTGCTCTTTACTTTCCTTTTCATCCCTCTCTTCACCTGATCGATTGCAAAAAAAAAAAATAAGCGTATTATTTAATAGAATTGTTACAATCATCTGTCAAAACACAGATTGATAAAGTTATTCTTAAGTTGCTGGACAGCAAACTGACCACTAATGACTTTAAACTCAATTTTAAATTTTATAAGTCTAAATGTCAAACATGGACAAATCAAATTCTTTTGATCTCTGAATCTTTGTACTGTGGTAGTGAAAATAAATCTCAGCTGTAATACCAGATTCTTTCACTGCTGCAACTTTCTGACTGGACAGCTTTCGTTTACGTCCTCCTCTTCCCTCTGTCTTCTCTTCCTGCAAAGCAAAAAAGTGTTAATACAAAAGGGACCGTATCAACACCTAATTAATTGTGTAAAAGCTGAATTTCAAACAGACTGTTTGACAGACAGTTACCTTTTCTGACAGGTCTGATCCCTTCTCATCTTCCTGGCTGTCTGAGCTCAACACATTACCTGAAAAATACAAACAGCAAAGACTGAGACCAATTTGAAAAATTACCAATTTTTATAGTGGAAGAATAAGAAAAAACATGACATGAACATCAGTGTTCAGTTCCTGTTTCAGTTTCCTGAAGGTGCGGACAAATAATTACAAAAGATTACAATACACACATGCAAAATTGTGTCCTCTGAAGACATTTTCACACTTTTCAAACTTTAAATGTCTTATTTGCAAGCAAAGTTTCTCAACTATAGATCAGAAAGAATTCACTCTTAAGACTTTCAGACAGGAGTGATCAATGTAGCAGCAAAGGAACAAATAAAATGACTCACTGGTTTGTTTCACCAGTTTGGACTGAATCTCTGGTTCTTCTTCTCTGACCTCCTCGGTCCTCTCTGGAGTACTGGTTTCCATCTAAACATTATTGATAAAGGACGCACAGATCAACAAAGGAAGACAAAACATACACAGCAGGTAAACAGGAGAAACAAGTCAGATAAACAGGTTAAAGGACAGGAAGTTACATGTGAACAGAGTATCAACATGTGACTAAATGTGAACACTTACAGTTTGTGGATCACTCGTCTCTGCTGCAACATTTTCTCCTTCCTGAGCCTCAATCTCAACTTCATCTAGGGGTGAAAAGACGTAGGGTTCAAATTTACAAATATAATTATTTACAAATGTTATACAAAAGATTAATTATTTTTAATGTTCAAATTAGTTAAGACAAAAGACTTACTGTTATCTACGTCCGTTTTGGCCTGGTTGTCCTCAGCTGGCACCTCCTCTGCCTTTTGTTCAAGAGAGACGAAT
Organism: Thunnus albacares; assembly: GCF_914725855.1. Classification (NCBI taxonomy): domain Eukaryota; kingdom Metazoa; phylum Chordata; class Actinopteri; order Scombriformes; family Scombridae; genus Thunnus; species Thunnus albacares. Next base: position 23,982,976 of record NC_058115.1, read on the forward strand.
TTTAGTGTTAGTCATACATGAGAATTTAAGAAAGTAAACAATTAAAATTTGCATAGCATGACTGGTTCCTCACCTTGGGACACGTCTTTGTGTCTGCAACGTCTGGCTCAGTTTGCTCTGAAATAATAACAAGATTCTTTGTTAATAGTCAGCAGCCAGAGAGACATTTGTTCTGTTCAACAAGAGTATTTTCAATTCCTTACCTTGTTTACTGGAAATTTCTGAAACTTGTTGAGCAGCAAGTGTATCAGAAACAACAACGTCTGTGTTTCCTCTGACCTCTTCTGTTTCAGACACAACAGCATCAGCAACTGAAATATTGTAAAAAGTAAAACAGTAAATGAGCGCCATGAGGTTGATGCACAGACAATGCCTGGCCAATTAATTGCTGAATTACACTGGAAATCACAAAAAAATAAACAACACAAGAAGTAGGATTAGAATTTGAGCTGCGATTGGAGATGTGAGAAATTTACCATATTTGTCAGCAGGTGGTGCCGAGTTCTCATCTGTTGTCTGTGTTTCAGGAGTGATCTCTGCACTTTTAGCTTCTTCCTCATTTGAAGGAGCCTGACATTCATTTGAGGTAGTATCAGCCTCCTGCAAAGAAGACAGAACGATGATTTTCCACAGAATACCATGTTAGAAAACGGTACTTGCAAATATACGTGCCAATTTTCAAATTGTTAAAAACTTTTTTTTTTCTCTACAAGACACTTTTAGGGAGTAGTGAATAAAAGCCAGGATGTCATTTCCTTTAACAAGACAAAGGCATTATTCATTTTATAAATGTGACATGAATTTTTTTACCTGTGGAGCAGGCAACCCAGAAGTCTCAACCTTTGACACATCCATTTCTCTCTTCATGTCTTCAGACTCATCTATTAAGAGATACACAATTATTATTAAATTCATGGAAACATTATGGTAACAAATAAAACATGAATTTGTTTTTTATTTACCTGCAGCATTTGGTTTTTCATCAACAGGCTTGGCAGTTTCTTGAGGCACAGCAGGCGATGGCTCAGCAGTTGTAACCTCAGTTTTAGCAGCTGTCTGCACATTCGCGGGAGGATGCTGCTCTTCCTCTTTAGCTGTAGAAGTTTCCATCGGTTGTGGAGCTGGTGGAGTCACCTCTGGTTCTTCCCTTGCGTCTTGTCTAATAAAGCTGGAGGACACTGCGCTGTCAGGATCCATGGAGAGCAGAGTCAGAGCCGCTTCTTTCATTTTCATATCTGCATCCTGAAGCGTCATCTCAGGGGTCACGTCCTCTCGACCGCTCTCCGGTTGAAGTCTCGCGTCCACCGAGGTGCAAACGTCCATTAGCGTCAGCAGAGCGTCAGCCTCAACTGGCACGGCTGGCATCTCACGTGACTCTGTCTCGCCTTCGGACGGTTCGGGCGTGATGTCGCTTAATGCGTCGCAGGTATCGTCAGAAAACGAGGTGGTGACGGTGGTGGTGACAGGTTCAGAGTCTGTGCTCGTGTCCTGGAGGAGAGAGAGTTTCTTTGGCTGCTCCTCTGCTTCTAGACTCGGAGAGGAAACCGAAGACTTTGAAGATTTATCAGACTTTTCCACTTTGTCTTCTCTAGATGCTTTCTTCTCTTCTTGGGTATCGTCTTTCTTTTCTGGAACTTTATCCTTCTTGTCCAGTTTTTTCTTTGCGCTCTTGATCTCAGATTTCTCGTGGAGAGCTTCTTCAGAGACTTTCTGCTGTTCCTTTGCATTTCCCTCTTTTTTCTTCTCCTTTGTTGTCTCAGGTTTGCTGATGGGTGCACCTCCTGTACTTTTGACCTCTAAACTCTGAACTTTCTTATCTGTCTTTGATAACAGTGGAGTCTTTGTCTCGTCTTTGGATTTGGATTTGGATTTTTCCATGATTTTTCCTTTTTCTGTTGGTTTGACTCTTTTTGGGTCTTTGTCAGTTTCAGAGCTGGACTTATTTGATTTCTGGCTATCTTGATCAGTTTTTGTCTTCTCTTTCTCGTTGTCTTTACTATCTGTTTTGGATTTGAGTTTATCTCCTTGCCTGTCTTCAGTGTGGCTCTTTGACCTTTTCAGGACTTCCTTGGAGTGTTTGTCTTTCTTCTTGCTGCCATCTGACCCGGGATCCATGTCAGAACGATCCTCAGAGGAGCCAGCTGAATCAGGCCGAAGCAGCTGCTTGAAATCACTTTTGGCTGAAGTTTTCTCTCCTTTGGCCTTTTCCTTCTCTTTCACCTTATCTTTCTCTTTGTCCTTTTCTCTAATTTTGTCCTTTTCTTTCTCCTTGTCCTTTTCTGTTTTGGCAGCCTCCATGGATGGAGCTTTCATCTTCTTGGCCATAGCATCTTTAGGACCCTCGTCGACGATACCTTCAGACACAGATGCCTTTCCCTCTCTTGTACTTCCTGTCATTTTCTTCTCACTTTTGACCTTAGGCTTCTTCTCACCTTTCTCTTCAGAGGACACTTTACCAGCGGCACCTTCCTTCTGCTGAGATTCGTCTGCCTGATGTTCGGATTTTTTCTCCTGCTTTTGTTTGAGCTTGGCACGTTCATCTGACACGCTGCGCTCTTTCTCTTTGCGTTCTTTAGAATGAAGTTCTTTGCGGGACGACCGGTCAAATTTTCCAACTGAACGTTGCCTGAGAGCCTCTTGGGAACCTTGCTCCAACTCCAAGATGAAGGAGTGTGTCCTGCCTTTGTCAGACAGCTTTTTGGTGTCACTGGAATCCTCTGAGATGCTGCCGCTCATCCTTCGGTGCCTCTCGTCAGATGATGCTGTTTCTGATAGATTTCTCATCAGCTTCTGTTGGGGGTTCCTTGATGCTGCGGATTTCACATCCTAATTTTGAAAAAAAACAAAACACAGTGTCACCTGTTACAACTCACCACTTCAATTGTTAAGCACTAACCTTTTGTAAAAATCAGTTTCATTCATGATGAATTTCACGTACTGCCTTCCTAGATCCTTCTCCTGTATCTCCTTTCTTCTTGCTTGAAACATCTCCTTCTTTCCTGAAGGATGAAAATGATTCATGCATTTACACATCATACATCGCAAAAATGCCTAAATATCACGTTATGTTGTTCTGCAGAAGCTAAATGAATTTGCGTCTTAGCTTTTGTATACCTTGAGTCTAGCTTCCTCTTCCTATTGAGAGCCATTTTCTTCTCCAGAACTTTCCTTTCCTTGCGAGCCTCTTTGGCTCTGGGGCCCTCCAGCCCAGCGGAGTCTCCACTCTTTTGTTTTTTCTGATCTGTGTGGGAAATTATGACCGTTAACTGATGTAACAAATAAGTGTACACAAAGCTATTTTCATGACATGATCAATTTTTAAGCCACAGACTAGCAGCGTGACAAAACAAACCGGACATCAAACACTGTAATTCACAAAGTATGTATGAACACATCTGAAGTCAAGGTTTAGATACAATTACATAAATACGGTAACTACATAATGCTTTATGTCTTCCACAATGTTACACTGAAATGTTGTGGAAACTCACTACAACATTACATTCAACCAAACATAAAAGGAGGAACAACTTGTGGTTTATTTTTTTCTTTCTGTGCACACACAGGATCTCAAAATAAGATCAAAACTTAAGTCCTAAAAATCAACAAGAACCAGAGGTCTCAAGCCAAATTCAAACCCGCGACAGTGACAGCGCCCGGTGCCTGTGTATGTCTGCTGAATCATCACTATGACTAGTTTAACCTTGAATATAGGAGAGAAAAAAGTAGTGGACACAAAGTGGCAAACACATAACAGACAGAAATACCTTGTTCTTCAGCCTGTGCTGCTTTCTGTTTGCGCTTCTCTTCCATTCGCTCTCTGTTTTGCTGTCTCTTGTGCAGCCTTTCCTCTTTGTCCTTTGCCTAAAAAACACAATTGATTTGAGTGAAAAAGAGATATCATCAATCAACATGTGTTCGGGTTCCGTACCATTTTACAATTCATGAACGTATTTATCAAGTAAAGCCTTTGATTTTGCTATAACCACATTTAAACTATGCATCTATATAACTCACCGCAGATCTACGACGTTCCTCCACAGTGATTTCGTCATCTGAGTCACTATAGTAACGGGAGTAGAGGAAGGGCTTGTGAACGTAGGCCTTGCGGCGGGGTTTACGCTCTTTGTCTTCTTCTCCTGCGTCTCCACTGGCTTCTTTCTGTTCTGATCTCTCACCTTGATGTAGAGGAAGAAAAACATCAGAATCCAGTATTGCAAGAACACAGAACATTCTGTGGCAGTAACCTTGTTCAACATTTTATGGTAAGAGTTTGCTTAAAAACTCATGCAGGAATAAAAAGGTGAGACCGTCTGGTGGAAGCTCTCCCTCTTCAGAAGAATCAGACGGCGGCTCCTCATCTTCACTTTCTTCCTCGAATGACGACAGGTCGCTGGTGTGGACAGAGCTCACTGTAATGTCACTCAGGCCTTCCAGGTCGGAGTCCTCCAAAGAGTATTCTGCAGAGAAAAGACACGATTAATAAAATTATTTTTCTCTATTTAAAATTCACTGTTATTAATAAAAGGAACAAGCATTTGAAAACCAACATTGTGCTTATCAAAAATGTACGTGCCTTTATATAAATTCTCTTTCTAAGGATGTATTAACCAAGATAAATTGTAATATAGAAAAAGCAGGTCTGATATTCCCAGAAAAATAATCATTGTTATTTGATATAATCTATTGACTAATTGTAAATATAATGTAAGAAGAAGATTGATGAAACCTGGACATGTATTACATTTGCCAACAAGAAATATTGATATTGCTTGTTTAGTCCAAATCCCAAGCTACAATTTAGCAATTTTGCTTGATAAATGACTTAAATTGCTGGTGAATCACCTAAAAACCATCATTTTAGCACTAATAATTAAACTAAAAAGCGCAAGTTTTGTCAAAAAATATTTTTGCATGTATATTACAAAGTACAGCAGCTGACCTTCCTTTATCCTCTCTCTGGCTTTCTGCTTGGCTTGACTGGTGGATTTGAGTAAATCATCATCCTGCTTCTCCTCTGAGGGTTTTCCACTTGTTTTGCTGGCAGCTTTGTCCTTCTCCTCCTCAGTCTGGTCTTGAGCTCCTGACTCTTCCTCTTCCATCTTTACATCTTCCGTGAATCTTTCTTTTCCCACTTCCATCTGATCCTGCATGTCTTCTGTCTTCACTTCTAACACCTGGACCTCTGACGCCAGCTTTGCTTCCTCTGCCTCTTCCATTGACTTCCCGTTATGGTGGTTGTCTCCTTCCTCAACAAGACTCATGTCCTGCTCACTGTCCTCCACTAGCTGCATGGGCTCATCTGAAGCTTGGCCTCTCCGTCCTTTCTCAGTGCCCGAGCTGGCTCTGACGCTAGCCTCCTGGTTGAGAGAGGTTATGGTGTCAAGGATGGACATGGCGTCGCTGGCTGCAGTGGTAGTTGGAGCGGATGATGAGGCTGTGAAAACATGAACATGTAGTTAACTACGTCCATGTAAGTCAGTCTGTTTATTTGAACATTTTGGAGAAGTATATCATTCTGTTTGTACCTCCCCCACAAGAAACTTGTGGTGCAAAGTCAGCTACAAAGCAGCTTTCACTGTCTTCTCAAAGTTAGTCCAGAAAGGATGAACAAGTTTCAGGTACTATGCACCTTATAAACTGAATGAGCTGCAAACTGCCCTCTTGCTAGATTCTCTTATTTTGCTTGGAGAGTTTAAAGTTTTATTATGTGATGTTTGAAATGACACTCGTAAATGTTTTTATTAATTTTCTTTTGTCACTTGATTGTTGGTTGCTTATCTGTATTGTTCTTTTATGCTTGTTCTATAGTTATTTGTCTATGAATGTTTCTTGTTTTCAGGTCTTTCATGAAAAACAGATTTTGATCTCAATGAGACTACTTAATTAAAGCTGCTTAATGCTTCCTGCTAAGTTCTAATTTCAGCAGTGTATAAATCTGAATCCTTAGTGCACTCTAGAGGCAGCCTCCATGTCATACATTACATACTGTACATCATAACAGGGAAAAACAGAAGGGGATGAAAGTTTACTAGAAAATATGAGTGAGCTCTATTATGCACTTCAACATGTTGAGAAATATGTTTATCCTCTTTCTGAGAATTAGAAGAGGAAGCAAATACGTATGTTTGTTAAAATCATCCGGAACTGTTTTCTTTCATTTGCAACGAATGAAGGGGAAATCCAAAAAGGAAGATGGCTGCTGTCTGAAGGTCAGTAGATACCAGCCACCAGTGGACACATGCATGCTCACTTCCCTATGAAGGGAGCCAAGAGGGAAAAGAATTATCCTCAAAAGCAAACAACCACAAATAAAACATGCCGTGTACCTTGCTCAGGAATGCTGCTGTCAGGTTTGTTCTCTATTGAAGGCTGTGGGACTGGTGGCTCTTCAGCACAGCTGCCAGGTGACAGAAATTCACGGACCACCCTCTCCACCTGTGGCCTGAAGATGTGGTTGATTTTGGGATCCACCACCTGGGCCACGATCCTGTCCACTCCCTGCTCCAGCATCCCAGATCTATGAGGGACAGTTAGCTTTAACTTTGTGTGACTTGCACATAAAATTGGGTATAAAAAAGAAGAGAGAATGAGAAGAGATTAAGACTAGAAGGGGGATAAAAGGTGTTCCTTCTGACTTACTGTAGCACGAGCTGTCTGATGTTGTTTCTCAGCTGGTTCTTGTTCAAATGAGGGCTCCATGTGTGGTTAGAAAGGTGATTAGAAACAAAGTTGTCCACTCTTTGTTTCAGGTTCAAGTAAGCTGGCTGCAAGAGATGTTGAATGATTAACAGTTACAGTACATTATGGATAACCAAACACAAAAAACAAACCTATGCATGTACCCTCAGTGCTTAAACAACATGTTAAAGGACTGTACTGTTGTTACGGCAGCAACTAACAATTATAAACAACTAACAATTTTTAGGGTTTGATAATTATTTGTTAATGAGGTATTACAGGAAGGTTCACCTCTTATTGGTTTAATTGATCCCAAAAATATGTAAGAATCAATGTGTAAAACTAAATAACTTAATCATGGATTACTTTATGGCCAACTGCCCATATAACATCAATTATTTGGAGTAATATCAATATTTTATGATAATTTGTATCATCAAATGTGCAAGTCCAATCTCTGGCAAAGGGAGAGGTTACAATTTCAATACTTTTCTACATATTGGGTTAAAATTAGAAGAAAAGAAAAGCAATATATTAAAAGGAAAAGTAATTGATCTAGCAAATAAAAGTACTTTATTTCAACAGGATAATCCATTCAATATCAATACAGATTTTTTTGGACTGCAGAAAAACTTTAAGTGGGGTTACTGTGCTGTTTTAAGCTGCTGTATTTAAGGATCTGTCTCTTTTCTTTTTTCGTGTGTATGTATGTATAAAATGAATTTGTATATGCAGACCGGAAAATAATTTCTAAATTCTGCTATCCAGGGAGTCCTGGATATGAATATATAACACACACATAAATACACAAATAAAGCCATTGTCAACTAAACATAGGTAAACGCACCAACATTTCTCAGCTGCATCATCATAAGTAAACAACACAACTTTGTGCAGCCATTAGCTGACCTAAAGGCGACTAAATGTCCGGTGTGATGCATTAACATCCTTAGTTAATTAATGAATGGAAATGAATGAGAACCGCTGGCTTTATCGGTAGGTAGGAAAAGACGGACTCTTTCCTTAAAAAAGAAACACAAAAATAACCTTCCTCCTCACAAATGGACGCTAATTTTTAAAACCAACAGTAAAATAACGAGCTACTGACTAACTAACTAACATTATGGGATGTTTCCAGTTGGGTTTTAGCTAGCTTTGGTAGCCCAATACTATATATAACATAATATAAATATGTAATGTGGACTCTTAACTATGCTATAAACGTTAAATTAGCAGCTAAGTTACACGACATACTAAAAGTAGCTAATCACTGTGAGACATCACAATATGAAGACGCTGTCAACCGTTACCTTTGTATCAACGTCTGCCAGACAGTCCCTCCTGAACTGGTCGAACAGACCCTGAGTTTTTAAATGGCTGACGATCATTGACACCAGCTGAGGGTCTCCCGGAGGTAACCCGGCCATGTCTGAATGTTTTAAACTTAGATTCAAGAGATTAACGATGAAGAAACATCAGAATATATCCGATTGAAGCGCTGCAGCGTTGTGTTGTGTTTGGTGCAGTTGGAGGTTTGACCCGGATGAATGGACGGTTGAACCGGAAGCGCTGTGAGAGTGAGGGTTTCATTTACCAAAGTAAGAGTTGAGTAACACACGTTCTCAAAGTAAGGTGGCTCGGGGCTCCTGAGGGGGATTCAGCAAAAAGGGGGAATCATTTATTTTCACTATAATTCCATCCATAAGTGACACTATCACAGAATGTATGACTATTTTGGTCATGGGTTTCATATATTTTCTGTAATAAAACATCTAAAATTAGAAATCTGATCGGATGGGGGCCTGTGGTCTAATTTGTGTCAGTTTAGGGTTCCTTGACATAAAAAAGTTTGAGAACCACTGTTTTCAGATGTATGTAAAAGACTCTATTTTGAATAAGAATATTTGTGTGATATAGTTTTAAAAGAAGTTAAATTATCTTGTTAAAATCCTTAAAATGACATCTGTTCCTTCTACTTCCAGAATCAAGAAATATGTAAATATATTTCATCTCAAAAGTTTAACTGCTGGACACAAGATGTCTCCTGCTTCACTGTAACATCCATTCTCAGTGTTTGTGCACTGGAGGGTTCAAGCTTTCACATCACACTTCTAGAAGTTGAATATTGGACCATGATTCACTTCCAAACCAGTTGTGATGTCACAAGACCTGCCCCTTAAAATTGGAATTTCAATGAGCACAGAGAATGTGAAAGCAGCCTTCTGGTGTCAAACTCTGCGCATACATCATTCTGCACAGTGAAGCTCAAACATCCAACTGTAACAATAAGAAGCAAAACACATTTTTGAGTGGAGGGGGACTTTGATAACCGCTGGATCGATCATTTAACTCATGTAATGTATGCAAGACAATCATAAACACTGAATGCCACAACGTCACAAATCTATGTTGTTATAGCTTACAGTTCAGCTGTTGCACTACTAAATAGCTGAAGTGTTCTGTTATCAAACTGGACTTTACATCTCACATCCCTCTTCTAATCCCTGCACTGGTCACTTTCATATATTCCTTCAAACTGGACTTTAACATTGTACATTGCATTCAAACTCAACTGTTACATAATTCAATTATTTATTGCATGTCACATTTAAATTTTGCACTTGTCACCATTTTTTGGTACATAGGACAGTCCATACTTCCTTTGTACAGTCTATATTTAATTTCAAGTTTCAGATCCCATTGATTGTAAAACTATTATTATTCCACTCTGTGAGGAGATTTTAAATTTTTCATTTAATGTTAGTACTACTTTGTTTAATTTATTATTTCATTATTATTATTACTTTACTCTTTTTTATATTTTTATTCTTCAAATGCCAACACATAGAGATTTTTTTCCCTTTAAACTTCTCACATGGTTTAATTTCAATAAATGTTCAAATGATCCAATATTTCACCAAAAATCAAGGATCAGAGAAAAGTCCAAAAACTGAAAACGGAGTTGTGTATCAGAACTTTGTTTTTTCTTCATTCCTCTCCCATTAATCATCTCATGACCCCTCAGATTTATCTGGTAAACCCGACCCCTATGTTGGGAACTATCTAACTGTATATAAAGTAGTTGAAACTAGCTTCACCTCCAGCAGCTACAACTCACTGAAAATTATTAATGATCTAATGATGTCATATATAATAATACATCGGTCAGAGGGACCAAACCACGTGGGCAACCACGCTAGGCGTTAATTTAGCGACCTCTAGTGGCGCATGTACAGCAGGGAGAAACATCCACATTTCCTTGACTTTTCATCAAGTTATTCCGTGTAATTCGTGTTTTCGATGAACTAGAGAACTTGTTTGTTGTGCTCCACATTAAATATTTGACAGTTACTGGCATTTATCTTTATCTTTCTTAACTCTATAACAGTTAACATAATATACAGCATTATCCGTTTGCTTGCAGTGACAGGCCAAATTTGTTATCCTAGGATGGCGAAGTCATGACCCGCCCTACTCTGCCTCTGATTGGCTAGTACTCATTGCCTTCGTTGGTTGAGTTGGTTAAATTTAGACATGAGGAGTGAGATTGGTTAAAGTTAAAGTAAGAATATCAGGGTAAGCCAATCAGAGGCAGAGTAGGGAGGGTCATTGCTTTGCCATCCTAGGTAAAGAAATCGCGTACGCACATATTGTAAATGTCGACAATTTCAGAGGCAACACAACCTTTCAGTGTAGAGAGCAGCAATCTTTAATACAAGTATAAGAAATGTTGAACTTGTGAACATTGAAGAGCAAAAGTGATGGCAGCGGTGGGATTCGAACCCACGCCCCCGAAGAGACTGGAGCCTTAATCCAGCGCCTTAGACCGCTCGGCCACGCTACCGTGTTACCGCCAAGTTGTCAAATAGCTTTGTGAAGTTGAAAACAGTCGTTAACGTACTTTTAATATTTTCCAATGAGTCTACCCTCATTCGTATGTGGTGAATAAAAATATAAGCAAAATGTCGCAATCAGGCAGGAAACTTCAACAAACCAAGCAATTAAATCTGTCGACACTCTCAAACATCTTGTTTTCTCCTGAAGTGTTTTTACCTGACGGTTGTTTCATTTTGTCTTTGTTGTTCTAATTTAATTAGGAACCAAGCACTTGTACGAGGAACCTACTGTTTTTGTAAAGATTATTATTATTCTAGTACGCCATTGCAATTTTGAGGGGCTTGGGAGGCTCGAAAATTCACGAAAATTGGCAAAGTTCAGTAGTGATTGGGGTCAGACATGGCCAGCAGGCCTCAAACGCAGGGCCATGTTGGGATAAAGTTGTTTTGATGTTCATGAAATTCGGTGGGATCCTTGCTGTCATCATTCTGGACATGATACATATTTTTGAAATTTTTTCTACGGACAGAAAGTCAGCCATTTTGGTTTTGTGCCTCAATTTTCATTTTACGCACATGTTTGAGGTGCTTAAAATACAAAAAAACTTACAAAACTTTGCACCCAAATGGTTCGAACTACTAAGTATTTGGATTTGATATCACAGTTGGGCTTGGGCATGTCGGCTCTATAGCGCTTATTACTTTTAGCATTTTTTAAGTGCTAAGGGTGCCAGAAAACTCACACAACTTTGCACATGGATCAGAAGTGGTGTTACTTGATATCTGATATCTTGGGTCTTGGGTTTGGATGTGGCAAAATGGCTCGAAGGCTCCCCCTAGAAAATTTAAAAGTCAAAGCCCCACCTTTAAATTTGACGCAGATATAAGAAATTTGGTCGGCAGATGTAACATCTCCAGACTTGCCATTGAAAGGCATTGTACTTTAATGAATTCCTCCTCGAGAATTAACCCGAGCGACATCAAATTTGGTTGGTGTCATCTAAAGACCTTTGTGATGCCAAATTACGAAGCTTTTGAGTTTTTGTGGAACGCCCTTGATGTGGCATGCTGGTCAATTTTGCCCAAAACATGAAACAGGAAGATGTTGTAACTCCACTTTACATTGTCCAATCTGCCCCAGATTTCTGATGTTTGATAAAGAGTCAAGACCCGAACACATCTACAAGATCTACAATCTTCAATATTGAGTCATAGTCAAAGCGCCACTGACTAACAACTGGAAGTCAGCCTTATGTGACAGACATCGCATCTACACTGTGTGGTCTACATATGACTCACAGCAACATGACATATAATTAGTGTGTGTTCTTTAGCGCCACATAGTGGAGTGAAGTGATAGTTTTCTCCTACATGCAATGTACAATATTCATGAAAATGTATATCCATGTCACTTGCCCTCTGGTAAATGTATTACTGCATTAATATTTCACTTATGTAGTATTGTCTACAGGCAACAGGAAGTGAAGCCTAAATGACACATAGTTCATCAAATGTATACACAATTTCCAATGTGTTATCTCCAGCGCGACATACTGCACACAGGAAATATTTCACCCTTTCACACAATGTCCGATAATCCTGACAATTCAGAGCTGTGTCAGCTGACCTCCGGTAGTGATACCACAGCTGCTGCTCCCTCCGAGGCATGTGAGGTGTGAAGGCCCGTTCATCGCTGCTTGCAGCTTTAATTTTTTATTTTCCTTGTTTTTATTATAAATGCTCTTATTTTCTGCTTTTATATCAAGCCCTTTGTGTTTCATTTCATGTGTGAATTGTGCTATAAAGTTTATTATCATCATCATTAACAGAACTGCAAACTACAGCCTCCAAATTGAAAGGGATGATGTATTACACGTTAGTTTTAGAAAGATTAACCTAATCAGCTGTAATACACTTTATGGTCATTACTTCCTTATGATATTGTTATGATGACTTTTCTGTTATGCAAAGCAGTCACAACCTCAGCAGAATCTAATATTCAATTTGACATCAACAACATTCTTTTATAACATTTATTAGAATTTAAAGTATTGCTTGAGAAAAAAATAAAACATGCTTCCTACCCCGACCCTTTAACACCTCATCTTAAACTATTTAAGAATATACTTAGCCTGAGGCAGTATGACAGTAGTACTTTGGTGTCAACACCGTCAGATATGGAAATCAAAAACAGAGCTGTGTACATTTAAAAAAAGGTTTCAGAAAGAAGAAATTACAATAAAAACACAAACACCTCTAACATACTAGACATATATAATGACATCACACTGTACAATATAAAAAAATGGATACATTATACCCATCATAAAATGTGCCAGAATAATGGCAGTGAAACTGAAACATGCTGGCCCTGGAGTCTCTTGGAGGACAGATAAGCACCGTTCAGAAGGAGGTAAGCAAGCTGGTCAAGTGGGCTCAGGATTTCTTGGAGGGGCAGATGGGGGGCAAGACCCGGCGGGAGTTGGCACGCACCCATGGGTGGTCGATGACGCTCTGTAGTGACAGACGATCGGTGGGGTTGTGGCGAAGCAGCTTGGAGATCAGGTCCCGTGCGCCATCCGAGATGTTCTTGGGGAACTTCAAATCCACCTGAGAACAGCAAGATGGCATTTTTTCATTTAATCTGTTGCATCAGAAACTATTACATCCATCAGTATTTTATGTTAGTTGACTATATTATATCATAAGCAGTCTAAAGTACAGTGATGATACTACAGAAAGTAGACATGCATGGTACCAAATTTTGACCTCAGCACAATCATTGGCTCCAAGGTTTCCCCAGAATTAACACAAATCAATAAATAACAGGTAAACTAGAGAGCACTTGTGTTATCACAACTATTCATCATGGATACGCAACCCTCAAGTTTCTATTTGGAATTTTTTTCAGTATTTGTGGAGTGCTTGATCAATGTTATACATATATCATGTCCCAAATACTGATAGATATATTTCTAAAAGACTTAGTGCACACCACTAGGGGCAGGACGATACAGGCGACTCGTGGTTTGTCACAATAAAGCGTTCAAGGTTTGTCCAAACACAATGAGGGTACAATGGAACAGTAAAAACATGTCCACAATGTTATCATTAAGATAAACAGTCTTGTATTCTCAGAGTATTTCTGGTGCCTGCAGAACAGAAATAATCTCTTTATGACGACCCCAATGAAAGTCATGAGCTAAAACAGATTGGTCTATCAATGTTGTTGCTGCACTTTTGACCTCTTTGAATTTGGATTCTCCAAACAGCTAAACACCAAAAATAGGGTTGAAAAGGATTAATCGATATTGATAATCTAACACCACTCGACCACCTATGCTAACCAGTTTCCAGGGGGAAACCTGACCAGGTAACACAAGCGATTTAGATGTAATCAGGGAAATTGTTAACAAGCCAACAGTCTCAACATTTTCTCTAAACGACTTTATTTGGAGGCAAATCTAAAGTAGTGCACTACAGTAAGTAAGGTAGGACAAAGTTGAAACAGAAATTTGTTTTGCATGTTGTGTGTACTGTGATTGATGTTTATAACAGTCTCACCTTCGTTTTATCTCCCAAATTAGTTGGCGAACTGTGAGTTAGTTAAAGGACAGTTTCACATTTTTTCCAAGTTTATCTCAAAACAATATTGACATGCTGATATGAACATTTAAAGTATTATTGGTCACTGCAATTGCTCCTCCTGTCTGTGAAGAAATCTCTTCTTAAAGTGATTTCAGTTTAAGTGATGGGGGGCAAAATCCAGTTCTCAGTCTGTGCAAAAATACACTCTAAAAGGACATCTGAAGCTGCATCCTCAGCAATCTAAATGAGCAGACATTTGAACTGAAATCATCCCCATGTTTAAACAATGCATAGGGCTGTGTTGCTTCAGGTACCAGTGAGACAGATGTGTAAATTTGAAGGCTTCCCAGATTCAAAAAAACACTACACAGCAGCTCATAATACTCAGAGACAAGATTTAACACCTCTGGAAAGTTATCATGGCAGCAACTTTTTTATGTTTCCTTGTGACTATCACAAAGTGGAAGTTTCACGAAGGGCTAAAGTCGGTCCGAACACAGCCTTTTTGTAAAAATCAAGTGTTTATCTTCCAAAAGCTACTGACTTTTAACACAGATTTCCCTCTTGATGGTTCTTCAGTGTGACTAAGCTACACTGCTGAACTAACTTCATATTTCTAACAGAGTGTTGAAACCTCATATTATCTTCAACTCAACTTTAGAAGGCATTTTTGTCCATCATCTCTCACACTGTAACTGCTTAAGAAAGGATCTTTACTGCCAGTATGGACAATTACAGCGACCAATAATCCTTTCAGTATATGGACATGTAAGTATTATTTTAAGGTAGACTTGCAGAGTCTGGTAAGGCCCACTCTTCACTATCCCAGTTGTAAAAAATTCAAGCAACCTGAAATGTTCCTCTCACATACTGCCGACTAAAAAGTTGGTCATTTTGTTAAGATAACATTCACGTTTGTCCAATTGGCTGGACCAGACATCCTTAGAAAAGCACCAACCTTCATAATTCTTTTGTATGTCTCTGAATGGCTGGCAGTTTCAAAAGGTGGGTTGCCGATCAAACATTCGTAGCAGAGGACCCCGATGCACCACAGGTCCACCTTCTCACTGTGTGTGTGGCCCTCAATCATCTCTGGGGGAAGGTAGTCCAGTGTCCCGCACATTGTACGACGCCTGGAAAGATTTAAAAACAAGAGGTTTGACTTATGTGACAGGATATAGCAGTAAAGAGCAGTTTTGAATATAGTGGCTTAATGACATTATGGAACCATAATGGCACTTCTCACCTCAGAGAAGGAGCGTGGACAGACCATCCAAAATCAGCAATTTTCAGCTCTCCGCGATAGCCGAGAAGCAGATTCTCTGGCTTGATGTCACGATGAATCACTTTCCTTTCGTGGCAGTACAGTAGTGCATCAGATATCTCCTCCATGTACTGGAAATTTAAAGAGGTTAGCATTAGATCACAACATCAAGATTTCAATGCTGTAAAAGCAGAATTATTTTGATTATTGATTCATCGTTTCAATCGGTTTTCCAAGCAAAAATACTGAACACTTTCTGAAGTGTAATAATTTGCTGCTTTTGCGCGTAATCAATCATAGTAAACTGAATATCTTTGGGCTTTAGACTGTTGGTCAGATAAAACAAGACATTTGAAGATGTCACTGTAGAAATTGTGATAAACATTTATTGGCCAAACAATGAATTGAGAAAATAATGAACTCGTACTGTTGCAGTGCGCTGGTCATCAAATCTCCCACATCGCTGTAGCTCCTTGTACATTTCACCACGTGGGGCGTACTCAAGCACCAAGAACACTCTCTTCCGATCATGGAAATAATTGTAGAAGCGCAAGATGTTGGGGTGCCTGAGAGGAAAACAGATTAGATTATGAGACATTCTGTAGACTATGAAAGAGGAATTTAAAGTCCATGTGTTCAAGACAAACACAAAAACAAAAAAAATGTTCTGGGAAAAATGCAGCATCATTAGAACACTGGTTAGCAGTCAACTAGTCTATAATTAAAACAGACAATTACACAGATAAAAACTTTTCCTTGAGTATCTTGAGCTGACAGCGTCTCCATTTCAGTTACTCAGAAGTCTTCTTAAAGACACCAGCGGCATTTGGGAGCTGAATCATCAATAACTCAACTCAAGCAGTCCAGTGAGTACTTAGCAGCTGTTTTAAATATTTATAAAAATGCATGGCCCACTGACAAATGAAATTAAACCAGCTTTTATTTAGCAGCCTTGGTAGATACATGTGAGCAGCTGATGAATGTTCCGGTAATAGTCAGAAGATGGTAGCAAATATCCTGCCAGAAAATCTATGTACTGATATTTTGCCCTGAATTAAGTCCATCAGGCAGACTTTACTCCCCGGTTAGTTTGAGGAAAGACATTATGTCATTGATGGGTAAGGGATGAACTGAGTTAGAAAATAGGTTATTCCATATGGTGATTGGTTAGATTTACCATCATTCATATTATATGAAGATTTCTTTCTCAAAGACTGTGAGAAATTGACAAGACTGCAAAGTATGACAAATAATGTGGGCATAAGTTCAATTTGTGTCAATCGCTTTGATCATATGATAATAGAGAGACTGGTCATGGAACATATCTGAAATACAAAAATGTACAGTATTTGTGGCTCAACATCAACACAGTGATGACAAAACATTTTTGCAGGATACTAACTTGAGATGGGCCTGAATCTCGATCTCCCTCCTGAGTTGATGCTCCACACCCTCCTTCTCCATCTGTGACTTGAACAACACCTTCAGCGCCACAATGGCTTGCAGCTTCTTCACCCTTGCAAGGTAGACATTGCCAAACTTGCCCTTCCCTAACGGCCGACCGATGTCAAAGTCATCAATTGTGATTTTCCTGAGGAAAAGTGCAGGGATGGACATTCTCATGATCATCGCAAGATGTTTAAAACTATTCATGAAAACAGAACTACAAACTATTACACAACTGGTGAAGGTCTAGAGAATACACTTACTTTGAAGCTGAACTAGAGCTAGCACACTCTCTCCCAGGGCCTAAAAGTGAGAATACAATCAAAACATGCATATTTGTTGTGGTGTCTCAAAGGCATCTGAATGTGAGGAGGGTGGCATTACCTGTGACAGCATTTTTGTCTGTCTCTAGACGTGGCTTCACCTGAACACGCTGTGGGCCTGTCACCATGCTGGGGGTTGCAAACTGATATTTGGAAGCAAACACACAAAAATGCAGTAGTAAGTACCTTATTGATAATTGATTGACAACACCATGATACAAAGTTACAAAAGAATGCATATTTTATTAAACCAACACTAGTTTCCAGTATCTTCGCACACTGGCATTTTTATTAACACAGTTTGTTAGTGGCAGTAAAATAGCTGCTAATGAAAATATGACTGAACATAGTGGCCAGAGTTGCACATCTTTTTACAAAAATTACATCTTACCGGTCTTTGGAAACTTCTGGGCTCATAATTTTCCTTGTTCTGTAAAGAAATACACACATACAGATCACATTACATTTTAGCTACCATGTTCTTTGTCATCCAGACTTACATTTGTTGTTTCAGACATTGTCTAAAGTATGAAAAACAAACATTATGCTGATGAAATGACCTGCACCAACCATTCCTTAAAAGCAGCAGATGGCTCAAATTCTCAGGGATTTTTTTTTATTGCATAAAGAATTGTAGCTGCAGCCACTTTACTTAAGTTTTGTGCCGCTTTAAACCAGAATGATGACTTAAAGTGTAGACAGTGCTGTAAGGGCTCATCTGACTTCCTGTTTACTTGTGATTTTCACCCAGATATGTAGCAGCTTTTAAAGACATTTGATGTTTTTCAGTGAGGCCATTTTGGCTTTCTTTGCGTTTTCCCACTTACTTTTCTGATATTTTGACCAGTGCTTATAAAAAATTCATATGATGTGCACTAGATTTAATGTACCAAACAACTGACAGATTAATTGATAATGAAAGTAATCGTTAGTTGCAGCTCTAATCTGCAGACTTTTAAAATGTTCCTTCTGGTCTGGTACATTTTCAACATCACACTATAAAAAGATATGCTATGTCAGGCATTAATTATACACATCGGGTGGTCTGTTACCTTGTAATAAAGTAATGAAAGTCGGTTTATAATTTGGATTGAACATATTTTACTAATTAGCTGCAAGTGCTTCTGGAAGTACAGTAAGCAGACTCTGTTAAGGGCCTGTTGCATGTTTAAACTAATAACGTTAACAGACTCTCGTTTTAAACAATGATGAAGGTTCAGTAGGCCTCTGTTGAGGCAGCTTTGCCTCACTTTACAGAATTTAACGTTACAGCTCCACGGGCTATTTTACTGTAAATAACACATACTAAGGTTTATCTTTGCTGTGTTCGTACGGCATATGTTGCCTGTTGTTATTATGTTTTATATACATGGTGACGTTACGATGTTTTAGCTTCGGAGAGTAGCTTAGCGAACCCAACGTTAGCCGGCTAAGTTAGCTGAAATCTATTTCAACTTGAGCAACATATTTTAAGCAGACAGCCGTTGTTCTGTGTTATTAGCTGTCGCCAAGTCCTACCTCACAATCAAAACATAAATAAAACAAACGTTACCTGCATCGTCGTGAAGTAATGTAGCTAGTATTAACGTTTGTCTTTTTAGCGTGGAAAGCTCAGTCTTCCTATATTTTGAACTTCCTCGGCCGCCAACGTTTTCAAAAAGCCGCTCTGCTTGAACTCGATTGGTCGGTAGGCTGCAAATGGAGGGCTCCCATTGGCCAGAATTGTTACAAGAGAAAGCGCATGATTGGAGGATACCGACGCTACTCAGACGTGGACCCGCCCACCGCCCCTCCCATTTATTACAGCATGGAAGTTGTGATTTAACCATGGCTTTAACAGTCGTTTCTTATATTTAATGTTCAAAGATCTGTAGACTTCATTGAAAAAGCCAGTGGCGAAAAAAAAAGTTTGTGGACGGTTGTTGTGAACGTTGGCGAATGAATGAACTGGGAGAAACAAAATTAGATATCGGACATTGGAAAATTAGACAGAAAATTAGACATCGGTAACGTTACACTTTACAAAGAAGCTGAAGAGGAGGCTGCTTAACTGGGGAGGTGAATCCGTCAAAGGACAGCCAGGATGCGGCGGAGGATGGAGAGGAGACCTGCTTTTAGCATGTCTCTATAACTTTGTACGTTTGTCAAATCGTTATGCTTTTTATGTTAACCAGTCTACCCATTTATATGTAGACTTGACAGTTCACTTTCTACACCTAGATAAAAACTAATGTAACTAATGTAGTTTAATATTGTATAAAGTCTTTATTAGAGAGGTGTTGATTTATTTTTTGTGTCAGCTGTAGTTTGTGGTACTGTTGAACTGTACTGGTTTATACTGAGGTGTTTCTAATATTTAGTCCATCTTCATTCATATAAATGGGATGGACAAACAGATTACACAAAAACTTATTGCTGAGGTTAACATTTATTGCAGGGCTGTTTTATTAGACTACATTAGCTTTATCTAGGCCTACCTGTTAAACTAGCAAGTGCAGGGGAAGTTTGATACTTTTAATAGTTTAATAATATTGAAATGGATTAGCCTACATTCCACATACATACCCGCTGCTTGTCTTCTTGGTACTCAAACATCAAGAGGTTAATACTCAGTCTGACAGGCCTTGTACAGTTAGGTGCACAAACATCACTATACATCAATGCAAGAAGTGCCTGTACCTCACCTATGTCATGTACATCATCAGTCATTAACCAGTACACACTTCAACACAAACAGGACATTTCATGTCTTTGATACAGTAATCATGTGGGCTACGGGAACTTTTTTACTTAGAACGTGGGAAGACAGGTGTGCCCTTACACTACCTATCAAGCAATAAAAAGAAATAGAAACCATAGAAACAGGTCAGATGTTAGAGGGAAATTTAATTCTAAAAGACTTCAGGCCAGAGAATTTATATTAGGAATTCTGTTGAATAAATATTAAATAGTAAAAACACATAATTAAGCAATAAATACACAATACATATAACAATTAATAAACAATCTTTTAAAAAAAGAGACCAAAGTCCCTTACAAAGGTATGCACAAATGAATACCTATGTGCCTATCCTCGCCATGTCCTTTTCTGGAGCTGACTTGAAACCAGCCAAGCTATCCAGGAACAGCATAGACATGCTGGTGCAGATGCTGCCCCAGGTGGAGCCATGAAAATTGAGGTGCTGGTCATTGTCCACTGACTTGCCTGTGGAGCCTCATACAGGGTAACTGCAGACATCTTTGCCATGCCACCAGCCACAGTTTGCAGGACTGTCCAAAACATTGTGGAGAAAATGTTGACCATCTTCCACAAGGATACTCATTTCCCCAAGATGGAGGAGGTGGGGGCTGGCTTTGTTTGCCTTGCTGGCCATGAGGCATTTCACTGCACTGCCATCGATGGGTGCCACATTGGGATTCTTCCTCCCGCAGAGCCACAGAAGAAGTGTTATTAAATAGAAAACTTTTCCCCTCTATGATACTGTAGGGCATCTGTGATGCCAAGAGCACATTAATGGATGTGTACATTGGAAATTTAGGATCTGTACATTATACGTGTGTCCTACACAGATCCCTCATGTATCAACAGGGCCTGTATCCACCAGCGGGGTACTTTCTACTAGGAGATGGGGGATACCCATGCCTGCAGTGTCCCATTGCTATTACTACACCATAACGCCAGCCTGTAGCAAGTAAGAACACACACACACTCACAGCAAATTGTCACTTTGGTTTTGAAATACACCATATATTTTGTATGTGAATTTTAATAAACAGGCCAAGTTGAAGCCCATTACAACAGGCACCACGCAAGAGCAAGAAACATTATTGAGCGCACCTTTGGGGTCTTGAAAACGTGCTGGCGCTCCATCTTCTTGAGGGCCCTTCATGAGATCACCCCAAAGGTGATTGCTGCCTGCTGCATCCTCCACAACATTAGTGTGGCAGCAGGTGATATCCTGGAGGAGGAGGAGGAGAAGGAGAAAGGCCCAGGCGATGTGTGTGTGTGTGTGTACATATGTTGTATGTGTTCATTTGTTGCAATATTCTTTTTCTTGTTCTAATTTAAATTTAACTGCATGACTGTAAATAATTGTATACAACTGTAAAATACAGGACTTTGTAATTGTTTTGTTTTGTTGTAAATATACACAGTACACTGTTGCTTTCAAGAATGGATTGCCTGGGTTGAATTTCAAACAATATTTATTTAGAATTTATCAACCAGTTTCTCAAACAAAGACAAATATACTGTTGCTGCCCTTTCCCTCTCCTTCTCTCTTGCTATTGCCTCTCTCTCCCTCTCCTCATCCCTCTCAGCTTGTTCCCTCATGAAATTCAGAAGAGTCTGACTCTCCCTGGACCTCCTCCCATGGGCTGGCCGGCCTTGTCTTCTTCTGCAGAAGGGACATAGGCCGGTGTGCTGACTGCGCCACCTGTAGCGGCAGTCAGGTTTGGTGCAACAACCAGGGGCGGACTGATCGAGTGCTGCCCCTGAAGTGCAGCATCCATTAGACTGTATCACTGCCGGGTGGCAGCAGTCACACTACCGGCCTCTGCCCCTTTGCCTGTGGGTGGGTCCCTAAGCTCCTGAAAATAGGGTATTAATTACTGTACTGTGAACCTGAATGTTTAAATGTATTCGCAGTCCCAAAGTACACCTAATTTCAAAGGCCACTGTATTATCGTCTGTGTTAGGTTTCTTATATGGTCTGGCAAACTAAAGCTAAATAGTTTCTTTAAAAGGAATCTCGGGAAGGCTCTCTCAGTATATAATACTAAGCAGAGAGACAGATTACCTTGTATTTGTCTTTTAGTTCATTTCATTTCTTTTTCCCCTGTTTGGCAGTTGTTGCCAGGCCAGATGTGGCAACAAAGTCCCTAGCAGTGCAGTGCAATGCATTTGAGCTCTTAGCTTTTTTAAAAAATAAAATTAATTTCAGATTTCTGCATTTTCAGCAATGCTTTGCGATTCATTTCAGCTGTCAGCAGTCACATGCATTTTCTAGTTCGTGTTACAGTCCTAATTCCTAATTATTCCAGTTAGCAAGGACTTCACAATGAAATGCTTAAATGACTTTTTAAATACAAAATATTACTATTTTTCTAACATTGACCAATACAATAGCTGCTTTTTGATGAGTCGGGTGATTTAGGCCTCTTTAGTCCTAAATGTGCACCAAACACATGAATATGAACTTTTGATTAGTTTACAGCCAAGTAAAAATGTCAAATGTAATATGGGCAGTTTTAAAGTAGAGCTACAATGTTTACTTGATAAAGTTGATTGGAAGACAATTAATCAGCAATTATATTTTAATTTTATATAATTGTTTCACTTTTTTTTTTTTAAGAAAAAATGCCAAAAATATGTTGGTTTCAGCTTCTCAAATATGCAGATTTGCTGCTTTTCTCTGTTATATCCCTGTGAAATTAATATCTTGGGGTTTGGGACTGTAGATCGGA
Organism: Thunnus albacares; assembly: GCF_914725855.1. Taxonomy (NCBI): domain Eukaryota; kingdom Metazoa; phylum Chordata; class Actinopteri; order Scombriformes; family Scombridae; genus Thunnus; species Thunnus albacares. Next base: position 24,005,580 of record NC_058115.1, read on the forward strand.
CAAAACAAGACATTTGAAGAAGCTCCTTTGGGCTTCTTTAAATGACACTAAAATTGGCGTTTTTTTCCTATTATTTAAATTTAATTTATTTGGTCTTCAAAATAGATGTGAAACTGAAAATGTTTGCTTACAACAACTGAAAAACTGAAATCCCTCCCCATGAAAAACTTTCAAGTTAAAGGCCAGTATCCACTTTAGATGAGGCAACCAGTCACTGAAGTAGCAGCGCTGGGGGAACCCTTGGGTACATGGATAAAAAATTAAACATTCAAGCACCAACACTATTTCAGCATACATCATACCGAGATTTCTATGAAGCTCAAGCAACCTCAGCGCTGATGTTCCAGATGAGCCGAATAGTAAAGATACATGACAACGAATATAAGTTAACTTAAAATATATGATATATAGTGGGAGAACATTCTCAGCTGCCTCTCAGAAGGAGACTCTGAAACATCATCTTCCATTGGTCCTGTTGATGAATCTGCTACTGATACCACTTGCTTGTCACCCTCTGCCTTTATATACTCTGAAATGAGAGGGGACAGGAGAGACTCATTACAAATATGTTATTGACTAGGCCTACATGACAAAGGACACTCTTACACCATCTTTTACAAGGGCATCACTTATAGCCTTCTGATGTGGATGCTTGACGTCATACATCCTTTGCTGTCCACCACTGAAAAATTATGTGATATTCTGACCTGAAGCAACTGGTGTGACATCTGACGCAGTGGAGGCACGGTACTGTGTGAACCCAAGGGAAGATAGGATACACACTTTAGCTTGCTGATGCCAAACTGTTTCAAGTCATCTTTCTCACAGCGAAAAAGTGCGTATGGCTATAACAATATGAAATAACAATATAAATTATACACATAGCTGTTTGAACCATTACCACTTAAGTTACATATTTGGTTATCTATATAACTAACATGCCAAATAAGTAGATTAACTAATTTAAGCTAGCTGGATAAACGAAAAGCACGAGAAAATAGACATCTTTTACTAGACTGACAGGACAGGGATTAATGAGCTAAACCTCATTTATTATTGATTTAATTATGTTACATGCTACCTAGCTGAGCTTTAACTCTGCTTCCCCTGTGAGTCTGTATGTTTATATTGTAGTTGTGTTAAGGAGGGTGTGATATCGTTAGAAGACACAGCCAGGTCTTACTGTTCAAAAGCTATGCATGCCTGTATTCAGATTTTGGCACGTCCAATGCTGCATATATTACCATGTTTTCAAACCCAAAAACCAAACCAATTAAGTGTACTGCACGTTCATGCACACGTGTGCATGTATGGGTCACCCAGCTTGAAACTGTGACATACCCAGACAAACTGGGACGTCTGTTCACCGCAGCATATAAGCAATAAAAAATATTCACATATTTATAGTATGACATGTAACAGTTAACATTGGCAAATGAATCAATTTTTGGTTGGATTAACATTATACATCATATTGTAACGATAGCTAACATTTAGTATAGTTTGGTTTAGCTAAGTACGTGGATATTCTTCTGTGCACTGCTATAAAAAAAAAAATTCTTGTAGCTTTCTACCAGTAACGCTAATTTATTTAACTTACCTATAAATTGCATTTGATTCCAGTGATATAATATCCCCACAACCAAACTGAATATCTTGGACCCAGTGGTTGAGTCACTTCAGTGGCTAACGTTAGCTAAAGTTAATGTTAGCTTAAGTTAACGTTAGCTTGTCATTTCAGCCAGCTGCTGCTGGAAATTATTCAAGCGATGACAAGCTCCTTTTTGGGTTCTCTCAATAACAGGTGTGTCACCATTACCGAGGAGCAAGTTCAGGTCAAACTGGGCAACACACTGGCTCAGCTTCGCTGAAGTTATGGACATGAAGGACCAACCCCAGTGTGTTAGCTCTGAACGCCTGCTGGCTATAGAGGTCACAAAGAGTGTCAGCTCTGCCCTCTCTGCTGATAACACTGCTGACTCTGGAATAAGCCAGCACGTCACACTGACTGAACATGATTATTCATACCTAAAAGAAAAAGTTTGTGGCCAGATGTGGCAAAATGAAAATGTGCACACCCAGAGCACGTCAGAAGACAGCGAGCTGGTCTGCCTCCCAGATGACGACCAGCTCAGAGCTGGTATTGCAGTATCTCGGGGACAAAGACGACAGACCATGCGATACATCGCATGGTGACACAACTGAAGAAGAAATTCCATCACAAGTCTAAAGCTGAAAGCAGCCAGTCGATGGAGATTATCTTCAAGGATATTGACCAACTGTTAACGGAGGAGGACGGGGAAATACAAAAAGACAAAGGCGGGAATGAGCTTTATGTATTTCCCAGATATAAAACACCTGCTGGCACCAATGTAGTGGTAATCACCAAAGAACTCACTGAAATGATTTACTGCTACATCAACTATGGGAACATGATGCCGGAAATCATTCCAGAGGCTATGAGGAGGAAGGCAGTGGCTGTTCCTCAGGTCGATGCTGCCATGTATGAGGACATACGCAAGAAAGTCCACTGTTTCCTGGCTCTCATCAACTGGTGGCAGAAAACCCAGGCTGCCAGCCACTCTGACAGAGTCACACTGGCGTTACAACACCCTGAGTTACTGTCACAGACACAGTCAGCAGAGGTCAATGCAGAGGAGGACCACGTATCTGTGACATCTAGTGCAGCGGCACCCTCTGAACGTGAGGAGACACAATCTTGATCTTCACAGGAAGTTGCAGCTCTGGCAGAGAGAAAAAAGCTGCCAGTCCTATTCCCTGTGGAGAGGCTGGTTTCTCAGCTGTACATCAAGGCCAAGGTGAACTGGACCGTATCGCAGCCAGAAGTCATCATCCGGCGTCTCTTCCGGAGGATATGGACTGAAGTCGAGGAAGCAGAATTAACAATAACCCCAGAAACATTTGGAAAAACTCAACAAGGCGTGTTCAAAGACCTGATGAAGGAGTGGGGCTGTGCAATGACTGTGCTGGTTTTAATGACTTTAGAGGTGCCAGCCATGGAAGAATTGTAATAAATCTGAAATGGTATGTTTTTTGTGTTAACTCTATTAGATATACTGATTATAAAAAATACTGAACAGTAGATAATAGGTTTGGTTCAGGGAGTATCTTAAGGTATACAGTTTTTTATTTTTGTGTAATATTCCATCTTACATCAAACAGTCTAGCTAGATTCCTAATTCTGTTTTATTTAATTTTAATTTTATTAATTTATTATCTCCATTTTATTGATTTTGTTTATTGTGTTCTTCCATTTTCTTAGCTGTGGTGTCTTTTGTCATCTGCTTAAGTGCCACTGCACTTAAAATTCTGTACCGGTTGTTCCTTTAATTTGTCACCAGTCCGTATGTCTGTAAGTCTGTCTGTCTGTCTGTATGTATGTATGTATATACAGTATGTATGCATGTAAGTCTGTATGTTTACAGTATGTGTGTGTGTATATATGTATGTATATATGTGTGTGTGTGTGTACGTTACACCCATAGAGTGGAAACTCATTCGAGGGGTGACATATTTTAGAAAATAATTTATTCTGAAAGAACAAATTAAAACACAGTGTGAGTCGGCTGATCTTCCGTGGCTTTACTGTTTGTACGTTAACTGCCAACTGTAATTAGTTGGAACAATACAATAATGCAAATTCAATATTTCAAAATACAGTAATTGTGCATAAAGTAGCTATTTCCATTTAAAATCAATAGGCTAACAGAATCATCAAAAATATACATAAAATAGGCTATTAAAAATGATCAATTCTATATAAGAATTTGGAAAGTGCTTTATCAGTCTATTATCTACAACTATCTACAATTCTTATCATTTCCAGTATGAAACAATTATCTCATTCCCTCATAACTTCACTCAAACAACAGTTATATTAATGATATAATTTCAATTTCAATTCAAATTCAATTCAAATTGCTTTATTGGCATGAACCAAAAACATGTTGTTGCCAAAGCAGTTTACAGAGGATTCATATATTACATATTACATATACATATTAAATACACAGGTGTGTGGTCTATACAGTCAGGTTCTGAACCTGTCCGTACATTAAAGTCTTCACACAGAAGTATTTTACCTTTGGCTTGAAAGTGACATATCTCTCATTCATCCTCTCTATCTACATGTGACGTATTACAACCTACAACCCGTGAGCTGTCTGGTTGCCTTGGCAATGGTAAACAACAGCGCTGCTGATCAGCTGTTCGGGTTCTGGCTCTAACTGTCTACATTGTATAACCGTTATAAACGAACTGAAAATAAACGTTATTAACCGTTATAAACTGGAACTGAAAATAAACGTTATTAACCGTTATAAACTGGAACTGAAAATAAACGTTATTAACTGTTAGAAGAAAACGAACAAAACAAAGAAAATATAAACCACAAAACACCACAAAAATAAATCTTACACATACATACATATAAGTGGAGTCAGGCAAACCTTACATCTGATACCCTTTGGCGTTTTGACAGGTTTAATCTAAAGTAACCGTAACCGGCAAGCTAGTGCCAACTTGTCCCACCAAGCTAGCGCATATACCACTGATAACCTACAAACTACACACTACAATACATAAAACAGTACAATAACAATGAAAACAAGAATAAAACAATAAAAACAGTACATTAGATAGAAAAAACTGTATACACACTTACATGACATTTACCCACCTGAAAGAACAAATTAAAACACAGTGCGAGTCGGATGATTTTCCGTGGCTTTACTGTTGGTACGTTATCTGCCAGCTGAAGAATGCAGCAGGCTCATACCTTATATACCCCCAGGTGGTCTCGTGCCTTTTTCACTCCAAATACCAATATGAAATATTAAATAGGGAGGGACGGGGGACGGTATGTATGTATATATGTGGGTATGTATGTGTGTATGTACAGTAAGTAAGTCTGTATATCTGTATATATGTATGTATGTATGTATGTATGTAAGTCTGTCTGTCTGTCTGTATGTATGTATGCATGTGTACAGTATGTATGTATGTATGTATACATGTATGTAAGAATGTATTTATGTATGTGTATGTGTACAGTATGCATGTATGTACAGTATGTATGTGCACTGGCATCTGGTCATTAGCTAACTTGTCACCAGAGAGAACTGTGCAAACAAACAAGTGTTATTATTAATTCACAAATTATTATCTGTTATAATTTATTATCTATGAATAAAGCATCTTGCTAAATTGCTAAATTGTTAAGATTTTAGTTCACGTTTATTGTTCTTTGACTTGCTGCTTCAGACTGCGTTCTCCCGATTCGTGTTTGCAGCAGGCCTACGGTGGCCGGCGTGGATGAGGGGCTAGCCCCATCCTCATGATGCAATGTGTATGTGTATTGTATGTGGGAAAATATTAATACGCATGCTCCATTTCACTTCATTTCATGCATTTCATGTTTCACAGTTGATTGGCTAAGCCTGTCACTCAGTCACTCAGACAGCCAACGAGTTAGACTAGTCACCAGCTAACGTAAATTTGAGAAAATGAACAAAGTGGATTACATACTGGAGCACAGGTTTGAAACCCCAACTTTGGAGGAGAAAGTGGAAATAAAGCGCATTGGAGCCCACCAGCCACGGGATGTCACTTTCACTCAAAATGCTGGTTAAGTTAAGCGCGGATTAACGTTGAGTGGTTTTCAAAGAAAAAGTGGCTAACGGTTCGCTTACAGAAGAAGTCACTCTTCTGTTTTCCGTGTCTCCTATTTGGTAGAGATGGTACTTGGTTGAGAACGGGTGAAAGCATTTTAAAACATCTTTCTGAGAGGATTGCAAAACAAGAGAGCGGCGGGAGTCATCTGGACAACACTGTAAAATTGGGACTACTTGGGAGAGTAAACGTTGCTACACAAATTGACACTGCATACAGGTGCTCCATTGAGCAGCACAACAAACAGGCGGAGGAAAACAGGTACGTGCTCAGTCAGATAATAACGTGTATTAAACTCTGTGGAAAATGTGAAACAGCGCTTCGGGGCCACGACAAGTCAGCAGACTCGCTGAATCCGGGAATATTTAGGTGTATTTTTGAGACTATGTGTGAGGGGGATTTGAGGCTTCAGAGGCACTATGATGCTCAGCCCACATTCAAGGGGACATCCAGCACTGTACAAAATGAACTGTTAGACTGTATGTATGAAGTGTACAGGGAGGAGATAGCCAAGCAGGTGGAGGAGACATCATTTGTCACCATACAGGCAGACGAGACTACTGATGTCTCTTGTAAATCACAGATGGTGGTTGTGCTACGATACATGTTGCCTGACAGAGTGTGTGATAGAAAGGTTTTTGGAGTTTGTTGAAGTTAAAGATAAAACTGGCCTCGGCCTCTATATGTGATTGGCTTCTCCAATCACACATAGTCTCCAATAGCATCAAGGCTGTGTTGGAACCACTGAAGCTGGGAGACAAGCTGATCGCTCAGACTTATGATGGTGTAGCTGTAATGAGTGGGAACGTCCATGGGGTACAGACGCTAATGAAAGAGACATATCCACATGCCCAGTTTGTTCACTGCTATGCCCACCAGCTGAACCTGACCGTGCAGCAACTCTGTTCAGCAAGGATGTGCATCCTGAAGGTGTTTTTTGCAGATTTAACGGCTTTTGCCGCCTTCTTCTCTGGCGCTCCAAAACGTGTAGCGACTCTAGCAGAGGCAACACAGAGACGCATTCCAAGGCCACCTGCTGTGTGATTGAACTTTGAGAGCAGAACTGTCAATGCAGTTTGGGAGAACCGTGCTGCGCTGCTCCAGTGTATGGAGAACATACACACAATCAGGAAAGGATGAGGCCACCATTAGTGAGGCATATGGCCTGTCAAAGAAACTCCAGGACTCCAGGAAACTCCTTTCTGAAGCTGCTGGAATTCTTTTCCTTGCCTATGCCAGAAGTAGATGTTTTATACAACACTGCAAAAACGGAGCATCGATGCACCTGGGATTGGCAGTGCCCTCACCTGTTTCAAGGAGAATGTCCAGAATATACAGCTGCAAACTGATGAATTGGCCGCCACCACTCATGATGGAGCAGAGGAGCCAGGCCAACGAGTAACCAACACAGCACCGGTGATGAAGGAGGGATGTGACAGTGATCTCTCAGGTGGGGCAGAGGTTTTCACAGAGTGACCACCTGATCGCTGTAAAGCTGGTTGACAGCTTACTCTTCCCACAGTTTGTCCTGTCATTCCCTACATCTGAGCTTGACTGTGCTGTGAAACTATGGCCTATAGGAAACAAGGAAAAGTTAAAGATTGAACTGACCACTCTGTACCACCACACTGAGCTTCATACTGCCACACACACACACACACACACACATACAAACACAAACACACATACACACTGGTGGAAGAAGTACTCAGATCATATACTTAAAAGTAGCAATGCCACAGTTTCAAAGTACTCCATTATAAGTAAAGTTCCTGTATTCAAAATCCTACTTAAGTAAAAGTAAATAAGTATTATAAGCTAAATGTAGCTAAAGTATTCATTCTGCAGTAAAATGTCCCCTGTGACCTTATTTTATGACATTATAAGATTGTTAATACTGATGCATCAATGTGTATGCAGCATTTTACTGTTGTTTTACTGTAATAACATACTTTATCAGGGTGTATTTAATAAAAAATCATCATAACAACTTCTAGGGCGACATCTGAGTCAGAGAGGAACTTTTCAAAATTGACGAGAATAAAAACTTTCACCCACAATACCATGGGACAGCCGCGACTCAACGCACTGGCCATGCTATCCATCGAAAGCCAGCGGATTCAGCAGCTACAGGACCTCAAGGTGATTGAGAAGTTTGCCCAGAGGAAAAACCGCCATGCCGCCTTTCTCTTCAAGTGAGCCCTCAGCTATGGTGAGTGAAAGCTTGTGACAGTGGTAATGTAACTTGTGTAATTGCTCTCCTTCTCTATCTCTCACTCACTCACTCACTCGCTTACACACTCACTCGCTCACACACACACACACACGGACACACAAGGAGAGAGAGAGAGAGAGTGGCAGCAGGTTAGAGAGTCACAGAATGGGATAAACAGGGAGTGTCAGGGCAGGGAAGTTGCTGAGGCAGATGTAACAATATCTTCGTTATTTAGATTTAATTTAATTTAACTTTAATTGATTTTCAGGAGGCATGTTGTTGTTAAATGCATAACTTTATGGGACATGCAGAATTTATGATTTTAGGAGTTTCAGTCTATTGACACCAACAATGGTTTATTCTGTAGTCACTTGTGCTTCATCTGAAACACTATATTGTCTCCTAACAGGTTGAGAAGACGAAGAGGAGACACGGCAAGAGTGTAAGGAGCAGAGTGTAAGCAGAGATGTTTTCAAGCCAAACAGCATTTCCTTTGTCACGTGGACTGTGCAACTCGAGTTGAAATTGGTGAACACTTGTAGCACACCCATCCAATTTGTCTTTTTTTTTTGGGGGGGGGGGGGGGGGGGGGGGGGGGGGGGTACTGCAGTACAAACAGAGAAAACATCTTGAAACTCTGCATCATTTTTGTGGCAGAACATCAAACCACAGTAGAGTAAAGCAGCCAAACAGCACCTGTACCTACTTAAAACCACAAGAGGTCGCTGTCACAGCACACAACAGCCTATTTCTTCTGTTTGCAGGGTCAATTAACTCAACTGAGACCTGAACAATGGAAGAATCTGCTACTCTGATCACCTACTGTCAAACCACCACTGACCTTGTCAAACCACTGATTCCCTGGTCTTCTGATATTTTGTTTAAATTCTTCTATTTGAAGTTCTTATTCAATTAGCTGTTAAAAGTGTCCTCTGAAAATCAGCAATGTTTCATAAACACAACACAACAAACTAAAATGACTGTCTCAGAACTGTCTCCATTTTCTCTGTAATAGATTTGAATTTTCTCAATAATTTTGTTTTGCACAAAATTTGGCTGTGACTGATCTATTAAATACACCCTGATAAAGTATATTATTACAGTAAAACAACAGTAAAATGCTGCATACACATTGATGCATCAGTATTAACAATCTTATAATATCATAAAATAATGTCACAGGGGACATTTTACTGCAGAATGAATACTTTAGCTACATTTAGCTTATAATACTTATTTACTTTTACTTAAGTAGGATTTTGAATGCAGGAACTTTACTTATAATGGAGTACTTTGAAACTGTGGCATTGCTACTTTTAAGTATATGATCTGAGTACTTCCACCAGTGTGTGTGTGTGTGTGTGTGTGTGTGTGTGTTTGATGGCTAATACAACACTGATCCATTTAAAATGGATAAATAGAATTCTAATACCAAAAATAAAGTTAACTTTACATCAGAATAAAATAAATACACAAACCAAAAAATGTGAATACATTCTGTGTGTGTCACAATAAGCAACATGTGACACAGATTGTTCCTGTTGCATTTCATAGAAAAGTCTGTGATTTCAGTGTTGGGAAGTAAATTGAATTTAATCAAATAATGTATTTAATTATAATTTTGAGGTATTTTACTTGAGTATATCCATTTTATACTACTTTATAATTGCCACCTCTTCTATTTTCTACATTTATTTGACAGCTTTAGTTACTTTTCAGATGAAGATTTGACACAATGGATAATATAACAAGTTTTGTTTCCAACCTTTTTGGCTTTTAATGTCTTACAAAAAGCAGTGTGTAGTCGGGGTCACATTTCAGACGTCTATGAGTTGTAACCAACTCCACCAAATAGTGATTTTTCCCTCTAAACTTCTTACATGGTTTCATTTCAATAAATGTTCAAATTATCCAATATTTCCCCAAAAATCAAAGATTAGAGAAAAGTCCAAACACTGGAAGCAGATTTGTGTATCAGAGTTTTGTTTTTTCTTCTTTTCTCTCCCATTAATCATCTCACGTCCCCTCAAATTTATCTGGTGACCCCTTGGAGGGGCCCAACCCCTAGATTGGGAACCACTGAACCAAACTAGCTAACTGTATATAAAATAGCTCAAACTAGCTCCACCTCCAGCAGCTCCAACAGTAACATGCTGCTTACACACTGATGCTTCAGTATTGATAATCTAATGATGTCATATATAATAATATATCAGTCAGGGAGACCAAACCACTACTTTTGGTCTGCAGTTGTTACTGAGAGTAAAAAAGTCAAATCAAACATTGATCATCATTTCAGACTTTAAAAAGACACTAAATTCTACAGTACAATCTGCCAAAGGGTGCTGGAGCCGCTTAGCAACAGTTGCTGAGCAACAATCGCTGCTTTGGGGTGGGGTTTATGGAATGTGGCTCCTGTGATCTGTGACATCATAGAGATCAGTGGCTTTGCTCCTTTGACCGTCTTTGATCTTCTTTGACCGTCTTTGACTGTCTTTGATCTTCTCTGATCTTTTTTGATCCTGTGAAATACTGTACCCTTCATAGACCCAGAACCACATGTATATGTCTCAATTCTGTCTATTCGACGTGTTTAACTTTTCACATTAGTACGTGAAAACTGAGCCCAGTGCAGTACACAGAGCGCATTAAGCATCAATCATCAAGCATCGAAGATAAAACATCATAACAATCACCATGAATAGAACAGGAAACTCTTGCTCAGAGGAGATGCTGGAGATCACAGTTGAAATTTTTCGCCCGCCAATCCAAACCTTTGTTAACAGGATGACAGAGGACCAGTGGAATCTGTTGAAAAGCGGTTTTCCCGACAATGCCACCAAAATCTTTCTTGCTGAGCTGCTGCTTGAAATTATTCAAGCAGTGACAAACTCCTGTTTGGGTTCGCTCAAGAACAGGAGTGTCACCATTTCTGAGGAGGAAGTTCAGGCAAAACTGGGCGACACACTGGGTCAGAGCTTTGCTGAAGCTCTGGACTTGGAGGACCAACCCAAGTGTGTCAGCTCTGAACGTCTGACAAACTTGCTGGCTAAAGAGGTCACAAAGAGTGTCAGCTCTGCCCTCTCTGCTGCTAACACCACCGAGTCTGGAATAAGCCAGCACGTCACACGCCCCAGCAGATTGAACAATATGATTATCCTCACCTCAAAAATGTTGAAAAGGTTTGTGAAAAGATGTGGCAAAATAAAAATGTGCACACTCCGAGCACGTCAGAAGGGAGGGAGCCGGTCTTCCTCCCAAATGACGACCAGCTCAGAGCTATTTTTTCAGGATCTTTGGGACAAAGATGACAATGACAGCTGTCAGTCACAGGAGGAGGAGGAGCCACAATCTGAGGAAGAGCCACCACAAGACCCATTTGTCTTGCAGGATCCGGAGGACGAAGACGACAGTGACAGCTGTCAGTCACAGGAGGAGGAGGAGCCACAATCCGAGGAAGAGCCACCACAAGACCCATTTGTCTTGCAGGATCCGGAGGACGAAGATGACAGTGACAGCTGTCAGTCACAGGAGGAGGAGGAGCCACAAGCTGAGGAAGAGCCACCACAAGACCCATTTGTCTTGCCGGATCTGGAGGACGAAGACGAGGAGGAGCCACAAGCTGAGGAGGAGTCACCGCAAGACCCATTTGTGATTGAAACAGCTAAAGTTGTCCAGGAGATCATTGAAAAAGCTGTTGATGACATCACAGAGCCTCTTTTCCAGGATGTAGAAGATTCTGAGTATGAGCTGCTGAAGTCTGAGACTTCTTCTGACATTGAGGTTGTGTCTAAGGACATTGCTAAAATGATTGCCAGTGAGGTCAAGACTTTAATTAGAGCATCCAAACATAAGGGCAGAGTGTCTCTGAAAAGAGCGAGCAGCCTTATAAAGAACTTCTTTGCAAAGCTCGTCGCCAAAGCGTCGATACATCGCATGGTGACACAACTGAAGAAGAAATTCCATCACAAGTGTAAAGCTGTAAGCAGCCAGTCGATGGAGGTCATCTTCAAGGGTGTTGACCATCTGTTAACGGAGGAGGACGGGGAAAAAGACAAAGACGGGAATGAGCTTTGTGTATTTCCCAGATATAAAACACCTGCTGGCACCAATGTAGTGGTAATCACCAAAAAACTCACTGAGATGATTTACTGCTACATCAAATATGGGAACATGATGCCGGAAATCATTCCAGAGGGCATGAGGAGGAAGGCGGTGGCTGTTCCTCAGGTTGATGCTGCCATGTATGAGGACATACGCAAGAAAGTCCGCTGTTTCCTGGCTCTCATCAACTGGTGGCAGAAAACCCAGGCTGCCAGCCACTCCGACAGAGTCACACTGGCGTTACAACACCCTGAGTCACTGTCACAGACACAGTCAGCAGAGGTCAAGGCAGAGGAGGAGCAGGAATCTTTGATACCTACTGCTGTGGCAACCTCTGAAACTGAGGAGACACAATCTCGGTCTTCACGGGAACTTGCGAAGAGAAAAGAGATGTCAGTCCTATTCCTCGTGGAAAGGCTGGTTTCTCGAGTCTATAGCAAGGCCAAGGTGAAGTGGACCGTATCACAGCCAGAGGTCATCATCCGGCGTCTCTTCCGGAGGATATGGGCCGAAGTCGAGGAAGTAAAATTAACAATAACCCCAGACACATTTGAAAAACTCGACAAGGCCGTGTTCAAAGACTTGGCGAAGGAGTGGGGCTGTGCAGAGAATGTGTTGATTTTGATGATTTCAGAGGACCCGGACATGGAAGAATTCTTGACTTCCTCTTTCTGCCGGCACCTTGTGACGAAGAATGGGAATGCCATCACCAGGTTCTTCTCTGCGATGGGAAGAGCTCTCTCCAGGACCTTCAGACGGACACACAGGATTGGGGTTATGTAGGGGGGATGGGTAGCCTTCATCTTGAAGGGAAAAAGTGAGCCCGGATTACTTTTTTCCTTCAAGATGAATGCAGGGGGTTCTTTAGGGGGTGGGTAGCCTTCATCTTGAAGGGAAAAAGTGAGCCCGGATTACTTTTTTCCTTCAAGATGAACGCGGGGGGTTCTTTAGGGGGGTGGGTAGCCTTCATCTTGAAGGGAAATAGTGAGCCCGGATTACTTTTTTCCTTCAAGATGAATGCGGGGGGTTCTTTAGGGGGGTGTGTAGCCTTCATCTTGAAGGGAAAAAGTGAGCCCGGATTACTTTTTTCCTTCAAGATGAACGCGGGGTGTTCTTTAGGGGGGTGGGTAGCCTTCATCTTGAAGGGAAAAAGTGAGCCCGGATTACTTTTTTCCTTCAAGATGAATGCAGGGTTTTTTTAGGGGGGGGGGGTGGCTAGCCTTCATCTTGAAGGGAAAAAGTGAGCCCAGATTACTTTTTTCCTTCAAGATGAATGCAGGGTTTTTTTTTAGGGGGGGGGGGGTGGCTAGCCTTCATCTTGAAGGGAAAAAGTGAGCCCGGATTACTTTTTTCCTTCAAGATGAACGCGGGGTGTTCTTTAGGGGGGTGGGTAGCCTTCAACTTGAAGGGAAAAAGTGAGCCCGGATTACTTTTTTCCTTCAAGATGAATGCAGGGGGTTCTTTAGGGGGGTGGCTAGCCTTCATCTTGAAGGGACAAAGTGAGCCCGGATTACTTTTTTCCTTCAAGATGAATGCAGGGGGTTATTTAGGGGGAGGGTAATCAATAAATTCAATTCAATAAAAAACAATCAATAAAAGTGTTTAAATTCAACATCACTTTTCTTATCATTTGCAGTCAAAGCTCTAAATATTAGAAGCATGTTTTGTCTTGTTGTGTTAATCCTGTAATGTCATCAATGGTATTACGTTCTGTCTTGTCTTGTATCAATTCTTTTGATCATCTCAAAACAAAAAGAGTCTTCTTCCATTTTGCAATACATCTGATCTGGTATGTTTTTTGTGTTAACTCTATTAGATATACAATTTATTAAAGGGTGTATCTCCTGTACTGTTTTATTCAGTCCTGTCTTTTACAAGGTAACTTGTCATGTGTATATATTTATACTGTTGCCTTACCAACAGAAATAAAAATACAAACTGATCTGAAAACATTTAATGAAAAGGTGAAACATTGGCTGAAACAAAACCAAACCTGCGATCATTGACCTATGATCATGTCCATGTGCATGCACACATGCACATGGACATGTATACATAGATAGAGGAACAGATACATATAGATAAACATACATGCACTGATATAGATTATGAATGTATGTACACGGACACATACACCTATAAATACTATGCATATATATACACATCATTGCCATGAATTAGGGAACATACACATTCACACACATACGCAACACATGTAAATTGATTGTTACGTGATGTAAATACTGTTGCTATTGAGAATGTCACTATTTATTATTTATTATAGGCTATTATTTAAATAATGTCTTTCTGGTAGTGATATGTTATGACTATTTTAAGTAAAAAAGCCTAACCAGGGACAGGGGTCGCAAATTAGCCTTGGCTGGAAATCATATATGCAACACATCTGTTTCATGTTATTTTAACCTGTTACAATGTTTTTTGCATCATCCCTGAGAAATAAACTAATAAATAAAAATAAATAAATAAAAAAAAGTGTGAATTTTGAGGTACTTGTACTTTACTTTAAATTTCAGAGGGAAATATTGTCCTTTCTACTCCAATATATTTATTTGACAGTTCAAGTTAGTTTTCAGATGAAGATGTGACACAACAGATAATATAACAAGCTTTTAAAATAGAGCATATTGTTAAAGATGAAACCAGTGGATGAAACCAGTGGCGTTTGACGTCTGACAGAAAGCAGTGTGTAGTTGGGGTGACATTACAGATGTCTATGAGTTGTTAACAGCTCCACCAAATAGTGATTATTCCCTCTAAACTTCTCACATGGTTTCATTTCAATAAATGTTCAGTCCAATATTCTTGCAAAACCGGACAGGAAAAGAATATATGGGTGTGGTTGTATGTATGTATGTATGTATGTATGTATGTATGTATGTATGTATGTGAGTCTGTATGTATGTGTACAGAATGTATGTATGAACTGAAGAAGAATACACATTTGGGTACAGACTTGATAATCAACATTTCGGTAGAGACTTGATAATTGAGTGACGTCTGGGACAATCCTCTTTCCTGCCTCCTGACCCCCTCTGTTTTTGCCCCCTTGATTTGCCTTGATCTTGTATGCGAATGCCCTTCCTTCCTATCTTCTGCTCACCATTTGTTGATCACTGCTTTGATCCTTACTGTATAAAATCGTGCCATTTCTTCTGCTCTGGGTCAATGAGCTCACCGCATTTCCGGAATGCTATTAAACCACTTCCACCACAGCAAACTTTGAACAAGGACTTGAGTGATTTTCTTCAACAGTACGTATGTCCATAGCTTCACTTTTTTCAGTCCAACACTGCTGCAAAACTGGACAGGAAAATAATATATAGGTGTGGCAGTGGCAGCTGGTGACTCAAAAAATTGGGGAAGATAGGAGGAAAACCAACATGGAATCTTACAACAAACTGCATCAAACTATATCATTGTCCCCCACCTGATGAAATCCGAGGGGTGGGGGGCAATTTTATATGCCAATAAAACAATTTGCTTTCAAAAACAAAAACCCCTAAGTGGTGAAAAGGCTACTTCTTTAAAGACATTTAGCATATACATAATGTCTCTAAACAAATATGTGCTCATTTTAGCCATGGAGTGGTTCAAATGTGTCATTTTACCAACAAAGTGAAATTCAAATTTATAGTACTGTTCTATTGTGACAACAAGTTTATGTTCTCATCAAAAACAGACAACATATCACATGATTTACACATGTTTCCTATGTATTTTCTTAGTATACAGAAATATATAAAGTAGCACAAAGCTTATAATGTGATACAGGTTCAGATCAGTGCTGAATACTAGAAAGATTGAACACTAAAAACATTCACAGATCTAAAAGTGTAGGTTCACATCAGAAAGTATTAATGCATGCATGCACCCTTATCTATATGTACGATATACAAAATAAAACCTTCCTCTTTTTAACAGTGAATGAAACAGCCTCTGTCCACATCATCAAAACTTGATGATAACAAACATTCACCGCAAACATCATTTAGCAGCTAGATGCTAATAAGCTGCTCATCTGCAGCACATTAAACAGCAGGTACACATTAAATTTTGCAATTAATCCGCAGTTCATATGCCTGCTGAACCGTGGGGGGCGATCCGTACAGATCACAGATCAACTACAATCAGTTACACCACTAGTTAACACTTGTTATTCTAGCTACTTTAAGCTTATTACTCAGTATACAGCTCAGCTTAAAATGAACTAAAGAAACTGTCAGAAGCAAGCAGCCAGACCCCCTGCACTTATTCACTAATCACACATCAACAGGTGACTGAACAACCACTCAATTAAAAACAAATGAATGAGTGAGTCCAGACAGCTCACTGTAACTTCAACAAGCAAACTAACGTTACCCACAACACATTATATGATCTCTGCTGCATTCTTGTTAAAGAGATAAAAAAAACACAAAAAAGCCACACAGGGACATTTAACCATCAGAGATGAAATTAGCGACCAAAGAGACAGAGAGAGAGAAGCTGTATCTGACTCACGTTATCTGACATCTTCTTTCTTTCATGGAGATGAAGTATTCATGTCATAACGTCCATTTGTAGCTGTTGGTCATCTTGTTTGTTAGTTAACAGAACTTTGTGGCTGGTGGTTAACCAGACTGATATCATTAGCAACAATGACAAACAAGCTAACTCTCCTGGTTGTTTCTCCGGTTGCTTCTCTCGCCAGCCTCCCCAGCAGTGTCCTGCTGCTGCTGCACTGCCTAGTCCAGATAATTTCTCCGTTAGCTTAACAACAGTCCTTAACAGTCCTTCCATGGATGTATAAAGAGTCCTTAAGGCTGCTACAACAAGCTAACTCTTGCGTTGGCTAACGCAAAGAGCTATCTACTGCTGCTACTCTGCTTTACAGTGGAGAGAATTGAAGATGAATTCAAGAAACTATCATCGGACCAACTCGATGTCAATATTGCATTCTGGTTGTTGATTGGTAAGGGAGGACAGCCTCCCTTGGAGCGTAATTTTACATGTCATGGCCAATCACAGATTAGCATGAAAAAGATGAAATATATTTAGTCCAATGTAAGAGATCCCGCCCTGCAGAGGTCAGCAGGCACCCGTCCTCCTCTGTCCCCCACTCCACCTCCACCAATTGCACCCCCCCCCCACCACTTCACACACTGCTCTTTCTCCTCCTGCCCTGCAGGTGTCGTTGTTGAAAAATTTTAAACAGAATTTCAGCGATGGATTTTTTCCAAAGGAGAGAAAAAATACTTTATAAATACTGAGATTTGGTAATGGTTTATTTCAACCAAATATTCTTTTTTATATTTTGATCTCCCTTTTGCCTCTCAAAAAATAGAGGAGGATCAACCTCCTCTGCCTCTATGGACCAGCCTCCACTGAGCTGTGGTTGTATGTATGCAAGTCTGTATGTATTCATGTATGTATATACAGCATGTATGTACAGTACTGTGCAAAAGTTTTAGGCACTTTAGATGTTTAAATTTTTATCCATTATGCAATGCCATCAGGGAGGTGTCTGATCGGTCCCAAATTTATTCATGACATGACAATGACCCCGAGCATACAGCTAGAGTCATAAAGAACTATTTTCAGCAACAAGAAGAATGATGAGTCCTGTAACAGATGGTATGGTATGGCCCCCAAAGAGCTGATCTCAACATCATGGAGTCAATCTAGGGTTACATGAAGAAGCACCTGAGATGGCCTAAATTATAAATCCACAGAAGAACATTCTTTCTCCAGGATGGTTGCAACAACCTACCTGCAAGTTACCATGAAAAACTGTGTTAAAGTGTACCGAGAACTGCTGTTGTTTTAAAGGCAAAGCTGCTCACAGCAAATATTAATTTAATTTAGGTTTCTTCTGTTTACTCAACTTTGCATGAAGTTCGTTGATAAATAAAAAACATTCATTGCATTGTTTTTGAAAGTATCCTCATTTTATTTTTAATGCCTAAAACTTTTGCACAGTACTGTATGTGTGTATGTATGAATGTATATATGTGTGAAAGCATTCACACATATATTTCATGTAAGATCTTAATTGGAAAAGTAACTTTAAGTGGCAAATAAATGTAGTGGAGTAAAAAGTACAATATTACCCCCCTGGAAAAAGTGGAGTACAAGTACAAAGTAGCATGAAATGGAAATATTCAAGTACAAGTGCCTCAAATTTGTACTTAAAGTACTTGAGTAAATGTAAAAACATAAAAATAGTCACATTCCACCACTGGATGCTTCAATTAGTGACTACGACCAGGGGTACAAGTTATTATTTTCATTATCGATTGAGTAAAACAAAAAAACATTTCAAATCATCATAAAGCCTGACACCTGAAAAGGTGAAACCAGAGAATATTAGGTGTTTCTGCTTGCAAAAATTACTAAAATAATCGATTATCCAAAGTGGTAGCAATAAATGTTTCTACGAATTAACTAATCTATTAGTAAATTAATTGTTTCATTGTCACCTACATCCTGATAACGACATAAGACACAGAAAGATAAGTACCATATATCTCTATTTCCCATACAGAAGCAGCATATTGTGTTTTTAAGTCTTTTGTTTTGTTGAGATGCTATATGAGCACTTGATTATCAATCACTGAATTTCATGACTATTCAGTTAAAACACAAATCTTTTATGATGTCTTTAGAGAATAATCTATCAATCAAATTAAGATACAAAGAAAAATGATACTTGAAGATTTATTCATCCAGATTTATTCAAAACTGTTTAACATCCCACCTTCTAAATACTGTTGACACACTTCATGTCAAGGACACATATTTCCCATGTTTTCCCTCATGTATACAATAAACAGACAATAACAATTAACATTTCTATTTTTCATAATTTCTAAAAATCCATGTATGGAAAAATAACAGAATTTGGAGTTGGAGTTGAAAAAAAAAACACACACACCTGCTTGTAACAGATAATTTTGTTAATGTACACTGTTGAAGAGAGGTGAAGCAACAGGAAACAGGTGCATCATTGCCAACAATACACTTCATTTCTCTGCCTTGGTAACCGACAGCTGCTTATGTGTTTACAGTCAAGCTGTGACATACGTTCCACATTTTGTACTGCAACTCAGTTAAAACAGTATGACAAAAACTTCTTAATCATTTTTATGACATTTGCATTGATGTAATGAGGTACTTTGATTTGTCAGGTATTTCATGTGCTGGATTAGCCAACAATTGATATTCCCATCTGGTTATTTTATCCATAAACAGCTTCTTATTTGATTTTCCATAAAAAGGTACCACATCACAATATACTCTATAACTACATTAAAAATCAAGTTTTTATGAAGGTCTGCAAATCTGATTGTGAAAATGAGAATCAGGTTTCTTTATTTTAGGGCTTTTTGTAGTATTGTTTGAACATGTATATGCACAATTGTGGCTTATATGAAAGTGTGGTGTCTTGTAAGCCCATGTGGGCTGAGCACAGTTGTATGCATGACACAATGATAAAAAAACATAATTCATTCATTGATTATATCGCTATCACTATATAAAATTACATGTCTTTGTAATAGAGGATCCATATCGGCCACTCCTTTACAGCAGCAGTGGATACTTCATTTCATTTAGTCTGCATTTATCTGAACAGAGCAGTTGGTGAAAACTAGTGCACAGCATGGCAGCAGCACAGCCAGTGAGCGGCGCAGACTTGGAATAGGATCATTCATATCTAGTTTGTTCTCATCGTTGCTGCTGTCTCCACCTACAGCTTCCTCACTGTCCTGCTCTTCTTCACCACCACCCTCTCCCTCCACCACTGGTGGACACTGCCGAGGCTGGAAGATTACATCCAAAAACTCCAGTCTGCGGAGCCCACGGAGCATCCTGCAACTCCGCACTATCTGCATCTCACTGAGCGTGCAAGCCCACAAGCACAGACACTTCAGGTCCTTCAGACGGCTGGCACAGAGCAAGCCTGGCCCCACTTCCTTACCACCCAGGCTCAGCTCCTCTAGTCCGAGCCACCCTGCCCCTAGCCCCAGAGAGGCCATCTGTAACTGGTAGCCCTGCCGCCCAGTGATGCCTATTTCTAGAAACTTGAGCCTGAACAGCCCTTCCACACCGCAGACGCCATCCTTGGCAGCGCAGCTCCTGAGCCCGTTAGCCGTCACACGAAAGGTGTCACGCAGCTCCAGTCGACTGAGCCTCTCCCATGATGTCAGACTCTGCAGGTGCTGGTCCGTGAAAGAAGGAACATTGTTAAGGACTAACCTCTCAATAGAAATCCCCGATGGAGAGCCAGACCCTTTTCCTTTCTGATCCCGTCCTTTCTGTTGAGCACCAACACTGGATGTAGCTTCTGCTCTTTCTTGGGGATCAGCAGGGGATGTAGGAAGGCTCTGGTCGAAAAAGCCCCGAGGCAGCTCACAACCACGCAGCTCCAGCACCTGCAAAGACGTAGGTAGGAGCTGGCAACTGGGAAGGCTTCTCAGGTCTGCATGCAGAAGGTAGAGCTTACTCAGGCGAGGGCACTTTGTAGACAAAGCTTTGAGCCAAGACTCAGAGAGAAAGGTACCCCCTCGGGCAGAAAGCAGCAAACCACGCAACCGTAGGCACCGTAGTCCACAACCCAGGAACTGACGCAGCAGGACCCAAAGTATGCGGGATGTCACCTAACACACAAAGGACGGCCCATGATATGTGTATGTGGCAAAAGAGAGACAGTTTCTATCAATATTTGCCAAGACACAACCAATATGTAATAGCATTTATGTCATCAGAGGCTTAAGGCAACGCAGGTTTATTTGTGGAGCACATTTCATGCACAAAGGCAATTCAGCATGCTTTGCATAAAGTATGAAAAACATTAAAAAGGAAGCAAGGCTTAAAACATTAAAATGATATTTAAAACATTTAAAAAGATGACACAGAGAAGCAAATACCAGAAAGGTAAAAGCGTAGATGAGAGGTAGATGATAGTGAGTGTTTAAGGTTCAGTGAAAGGTGATGGGGAACATAAAGGTTTTTAATCTGGATTTATCAGTAGTTCAAGTCAGAGCAAGTCTCATTTCCTCAGCAAGTTTGTTCCAGCTCTGCATAGTAACTACATGCTCCTTCTGCAAGTTTTAGGGGAATAAAAGGGTTCATATGGTAAAAGACAGTCAGAGATTGACATATATAGACAAGCAGCAGTAACTCAGATTCTTCTCTTTGACGCTCTGCAGGCCAGTGAGGAGACCTGTGAACTGGCATGATGTGTTTAATTTTCTTCATCTCTTCTAATTAGGAGTCAGCAGCAGCATTTTGAATCAGGAAAGTTACCAGAAGATCTAACCTGCTTGAAGTGAAAACATAAACACCTTTTTTCTGTTTCTTGCCATGTTTTTAAGATGGCAGGATTGATTTGATGTGGCTGTTAAACTGAGTGCATGATTACATCAGGGTTTCGGACTTGATAAAGTTATTGCTGTTGGTGCATGTGTATCAGATCTGTATGTATTAGCAAATTACTTTTTGTACGGTTATTTTGCCAGTTAGCACCAGTGTACCTGTTATGTGCTGTCGCCTACTAGAATGAAGACTACACTGATGTAAAAGGTAAACTAAAAGAAAACAGGTGAAGCCACATTACTAGACGCATCCTCACCCCTTTCCATGCTGTCAGATCGACAAGCCTCCACAGTCTTTGGTCTTTCACAAGGCGTCTCCATCTCTTACAGACTCTGAAACAACACCGTGAAATACAACAAATAAATCATGTGACATGAGTCACAACAACAAAGCAGCTACTGAGTTTTGTTTCACAACACGGATAACAAAAAACACTGACAGCAAAGTTTAAACTCTCTTACCTCCCAGCTCGGACGAGCTCTCGTACGCTCAGATATGACAATACGTCAATTAAAATGTTTTCTGGACAGTAGTCTAGATTACAGGCTTTAAATTCATCCATTTTGTAAACAAAACTGTTAAAACCTTGTAGACGGACCGATATTCCGACGCACACAGGTTGCGCCCAAATCAGGAATCCGCAGGAAAAAGCTACCCGGTGACTGTAGGACCTAGCGGCAGTTAAATGGGTCTAAAATGAAATATACTTCTTTATACACAACATATCGTGTCTAAGTAGAAACCAATCCTTACTTTATCGTAACATTGTTCAAATTGTGATCTTAAATGAGCGGAAGAGAGCATATTTTAAAACGTCTGAAATATAGCGACATCGCCACCTAACGTCCGTTATGTGAACAGTCCACTGCGCCTGCGCGGTTTACCGGACAAGATGGCGACCAGCAATGGTGGAGGAATGGAAGTGGACGGGGCAGGCGAGTATTTCTCATTTATATCATCATTTCTGCCTGATATCGGGGTAGATCTGTATGCAGACTGTAGGAGGTGCTTTATATTGTTGTTATTAGTGGCTGCAGGGTGATGAATTGGTGGTGTTAAAGCCATCTTGTTGACATAAGCGGGTTAAGTTAACGCGCACGGCTCTGCTGGACGTTTCAGCTGGCAAAAAATGAGCAAATATTCTTATCTGAGGTTTCACAAAGTGTTAAACAATAAAGTAAACGCTTCTCTATCAGCACAGGTTTGTACAAGACTAACTTATAACAACAAATAAGGACTGGTCTTGTCTTGGACGCCCACTGCCCATGTAATGTGAGATATGTCGGCCTAAAGCTGTGTGTATCGTTCAATATCTTTTCTTATGCTGGAAATTAGTGATCCGTTTTTCTATCAATCAATCAATCAATCAATCAAACTGTTTATGAAGCACCATTCATACAGATTAGTGCAATTCAAAGTGCCTCACAGATGACTGACAGGCCGATAATAAGACAGAACAAGTGTAAACAGTAAAACAATTTGAGACTAATGCACACGAGAAATAAAAAATATGAAAATGTAATAAAATAAAATATGTTTAAAAGCTATAATAATAATAAACAATAAACAAAAGTGACATAAAAAGCAGATTCGGTTATTAAAAAGAAACAAACAAATAAAATCCAGTATTGTTTCATTGAACAACGGTGTCTAAATTAGCCACAGACTAGACAATAACATCATGACTTATTAATTTCATTGTGAGCAGGAGTAGAGTTATAGTATATATTGGCTTTGAACATATCCCAGTCGTCATATTATCAGGTACAGTCAGATCATTGGATTTATTAGGCAAATTCTGATATCGAGGATCCTGTTATTCTGTCTGTTTTTTGTGTTTTGTGAACATGATATATACTGAGCAGGACATTTTACAGCTGAAAAATAAACTTGTCAGTACTCTCTCCTGGACAAACTGTGTATTGGAGATACTGTTTCGAAAGTATTCCAACATATTTTTTGCATTTCTCTTAACTTATTTGCCAAGATATATGCGGGTTAAATGGGTGAGTTATATTAAAAAAAAATCACTCCCCATACAAATTGTAAACATGTTAATTTCTGCTGTAAAGTTGGGCATTTTAACATGGGGGGTCTATGGGGATTGGCTTGCTTTTGGAGCCAGCCTCAAGTGACTGTTCGAGGAACTGCAGTTTTTGGCACTTCCACGTTGGCTTCATTTATCAAACTGACCATTAGAAGATCCCTTCATAATGCACTTACGATATAAGTGATGGGGGCCAAAATCCACAGTCCCCCTTCTGTGTATTTAATGTATTTAAAAGTTTATCTGAAGCTAATATGAAGCTTCAGCCGTCAATATGAGCCAAATCAAGTAGATGTCTTTCAACGTTACAGTCTTTTAAGTGCCAAAGTCCCTTTTTGTTACTATACTTTCACTGCAGCTCCACAGGGAAACACTGTCCGAGGAAACACAAAGAGGGAATTAGATGCTAAAAAGACTATAAATGTGGCAGATATCCACTTGATATGACTAACAGACTGCTGAAGCCTCATATAAGCTTCAGATAAACATGTAAATGCATTTTGCACAAAATGACTGTGTGGACTAACTGCATTTTGAACAGGGGGAATGATTTCAGTGAGGAAAACCTCTTCCAGTGTTCATACGGACACCCGATTGTTGTTTTAAGACAGAGTTGAAAAATTGTGAAGCTATCCTTTAAGCTAATATCAGCTGGTTTATAGCTCTAGCTTTACGTGTCATATTGGCAAATGTTTGTGGCTGTAGTTCAGGGCAGCGAATAACAATTTATTTTGCAATTTCCCATAGTCACATTTTTACTTTTTTTTTTATCCGACTAAAAGTCTTAAAACACAAATTTGTTGAATTTATGAATGAAACAGAGAAAAGCAGCACATCCTCACACATTAGAAATGTAACGTTGCTGATCAATATTCTATTGATCAACTAACTGATTAATCAACTACTCATGTTAACGTGCTTGTTTGTGTCTCTGTGTGATTGTAGCCAGCCCCAGTGTTATGGCCTCGGGGGTCACTGGGAGCGTCTCTGTGGCCTTACACCCTCTGGTTATCCTCAACATATCTGACCACTGGATACGCATCCGCTCGCAGGAAGGAAGACCGATGCAGGGTATGTATGACAACTCTATACAAGAAAGATGGCATGTAAGCATTTTTAGTAATATACAACTCGTCTTATGTTCAGCTGAGCTGTTCTGTAATGACGCAGGTAATAACAGTAGATGTGGGTCATTGTGTTTGTTCTGCTGCTCAGTGATCGGAGCCCTGATCGGGAAGCAGGAAGGTAGAAACATCGAGGTGATGAACTCCTTTGAACTAATGTCTCACACCATTGATGACAGAGTGCATATTGACAAGGAGTACTACTACACCAAGGAGGAACAGTGTAAGTGATGCGTATGGACAAGAATACACCTCTGTTTGAACGACCATATTGTTTCATGACTCATTATTAGGGCTGCAACTAATGATTATTTTCATTATTGCTTAATCGATTAGTTGTTTGTTATATAAAATGGTGAAAAATGTTGATCACTGTTTCCCAAAACCCAAAATGAGGTCCTCAAATGTCTTGTTTTGTCCCGACCGGCAGTCCACAACTCACAGATATTCAGTTGACTATAATAGAAACCATAAAATATCCACATTTTTCTTAAAAAATGACTCCGACCAAATTAATCAATCATCAAAATAGTTGGCAATTAATTTAATAGTTCGCAATTAATCAACTAATTATTGCAGTTCTACTGATTTATTATGAAATTCAGTGCAGCCTGATTCTCTGGCAGAGTTATTTTCCATTAATGTGCCAGTTTTCAGAGGTACTATGTCAAAGCCTGGTCCTTCATGCAGATTTTCTTTAATATTTCCTGTTGTCTCTCAGTCAAACAGGTCTTCAAAGACATGGAGTTCTTGGGTTGGTACACCACGGGCGGTCCTCCTGATCAATCAGATATCCACATTCACAAGCAGGTAGGCGAAAGTTAAAGGTGCAGTAAGTTTTATTGAAAGCAGAAATTGTAACACTGTAACAGTCCCTCACCCACTCATGTCAGTAGCAAGTAGCAACAGCAGCGACCTTTATTGTTCAGATAGCTGATCTACAATATTTATTTTGAAATCAAATAGCCGGACATATTTTGTTAATCATTCATCCAATTCAGAGATATTTTTCTTGTGAATTCCAACAAAATGACAACTTAAAAAAAATCATACAGTGGTGTCTTTGATGTTGGAAGGGAATAGTTTAGACATGTTTAATGTGTTTTGGGCTGTAAAAGTGAAATCAGCTCATAGTCCGATAGTTATTTCAGATTGTGTACAGTTCATAACTCACATTTCTCTCTTCTGTCAGGTGTGTGAGATCATTGAGAGTCCTCTCTTCCTCAAGCTGAACCCAATGACCAAACATACCGATGTGAGTTCTTCCGATTCTCTTATTTTTCTCATTTCCAGAATTCAACATTAGCAGTAGATCGTTGTTGTTTCTAAACGATGTGTCCTCTTCTCCTTCAGCTTCCTGTTAGCGTATACGAATCTGTGATTGACATCATCAGTGGCGAGGTATTCTTTATGTCAAACATAACGTAACATTTACAGTGAAAGAGTCTGCTGCCTTCTAATCAGTTAATATTTAGTATTTCCCACTGAGAATTGTTCAAGTTTTGTCTGTTCCAGGCTACCATGTTGTTTGCTGAGCTGACGTACACTCTGGCCACAGAGGAAGCGGAGAGAATCGGTGTCGACCATGTAGCTCGAATGACCGCCACCGGCACAGGAGAAAACTCAACAGGTAAGAGAAGCTGTCACTAATGTTTGAAGTGAGTTTACGTACACTCTAATGTACTGTTCCCTGTTAGCAGTGAACCATTTGCACTCACGTATTGTTTTTAATGTTGCTTTTATGAACACTTTATTTTTACAGTAAAGCTCTTATCTCAGGACTTATCTTTGACTTATGATAACCTCAAATGAAATGGTTATCCCGGCTAGTATTGCCTTGGTTACTGCTGTTGTTTCTTATAGTTTTAATAAGCTCAGTTTCAAAAGTAATGTTTTGAATATTTTGTGTGAATATGAAGAGGCTCCCTCATTCAAAGTTAAAGATTTGATAAGACCAACAGGGCAGAGCAGCAACACATTGATCCTAAAACAGCAGAAGAAAAGCTTTGGATCGTAGATCATGGACCGTCTTGTTTTCAAAGAGTTCTTCTTTACACAGAAGGGATTCATTTCTGTAGAGTATTTAGGATACAGACATAATTGAATTTCTTTCTGTAAGGGCCGTATAGGAGATTCTGGCGTCTTTTATGTCTGATCATTAGAGGTCTGAAAATTTTCCCAGTATGCTGTGTCAGTTTCTTGTTTTTTTTTACTATAAACATACTTGGTAGTGTAGAAGACTAAGACTACACATGTAGAAGCACCTGAAATTAACATTCATGTGAAGAAAAATGAAAATCAAAATTTCGTAATTAATGTGTAACTAGCGAAGGGAAGATGTCTTTTATATTTTTGAAGCATACTACAGTTTCTCTCATCCTGTGCAAACTGTTAATTGGAATCATAAATGTGTTGTAACTGTATTTGCATATTAAAGTCAAGTTAATTCATAGAACACAAGCTCATACAAAAGCAAAAAAAAAGTGCTCAAAACTGTAGAAAATACGTTAAAATGTAGATACGTAAACAGAAAGACAGCATGCATACACATACAACATGGAAAATAAATAAATAAGTAAAAGATGGTGTAGGTGCAGGCTGTCCCTCCTTTACATGTATACTGAATACTTTAGTGCAATATGTTGAAATTCATTCTTGAGAAGCGACTTGCAACCTGACTAATATAAGACTTTGTCATCAAAAATGAATTCTGTCTGACTATGTTTTAACTCTGATATTCTGTCTTTCTGACAGTTGCTGAACACCTTATAGCCCAGCACAGTGCGATAAAGATGCTCCACAGCCGGGTGAAGATCATTTTAGAGTACGTCAAAGCCGTGGAAACAGGTGAGAGGAACCAGCGGGGCCTTTTAGCAGTGCAGTGAGTGCAAAGAATGTGAAAATAAGTCTGGAAAACAGCTGTTCATAAATCAGATGTTTCCTTTCCTTCACTTTACACCATTAAGAGAGGCCCCTCAGACACACCTCCATGATTATAAGCCTTGTTTTATGGTTTCTTGACAGGATTATCACACCTCACCATTTTAATATGCTGTGATTTACTTTTTTGTTTTTCTCTTTCTCATCCGACTTCTTGTACCGCAGGAGAGGTTCCGTTTAACCACGAGATCCTTCGAGAAGCTAACGCCCTCTGCCACAGACTGCCTGTCCTCAGCACCACGAAATTCAAAACTGACTTCTATGATGTAAGCAAGCTTTATTTAGTTTCACCACACAGACTGGTTCATATCCCTAACGCATGGTGCAGTTTTCAGCATAATGTCAGTTATGAGAGGATAAAGCTGGCATCGTTCTATGTTTTTCTTTATTATCAACAATCCCATGACAAGGCCACAACCATATTAAATCAGTCTTTTAATAGTTCCCTACCCTGACCGTGGCTCTCAGCCTCAAGCCCATTTATTTATTTACATATATATAGTTTCAGTTTTAAAAAAGGCTCAATAATTTACTAAAACAGTTGAGCAGTTCAGCAGCAGATTAATACAGCAGCAGGGCAGCGTGTGTCAGACCGACTCAAAATAAACAACATTGTCCACGTTCATCCTAACAAAGGAACGTGTCACCAAGTGAAACTGTGGCTCATTGATGTGTTTTTATTAATCATTTTAACAGTAGAGCTCGGCAGCATCAGGCTTTGTGTTCACAGGCGATACGGATCAATTCAGGGTCATTTCTCGTCTTTCTATGGGATTTGTTGACATTAAGAAAAATATATAATGTCTCCTTTAAGTCTGATTTGCCATTTTTCTTTGTTCACAATGCTGCTTTTTGTTGGTTTACAGATTTTCCTGATAAATCTAGTTAAATAATAAATTAATAAAGTTAATACAGTTATTAATAAAGTTTTTAGATTCAATGTTTAACTTGGAAACCAGATACCATGAACACTGTAATCCCAAAGATAAACACTTCTGCTGAATTCACATTCTTCAATTACACATATTGATTTAAAAATTAATAATTAATAAAAGTTAATGCTGGTATGTGATTATGTTATGATCAATGATCAATGACAGTCTCTCTCTGTGTTGTACTTCTAAGCGAGTCGTTCTTTCTGAAACTGCGTCTCTGTTTCCCTGCAGCAATGTAATGACGTGGGCCTCATGGCCTATTTAGGCACCATCACCAAGACCTGCAACAGTATGAACCAGTTCATCAACAAGTTCAACGTCCTGTATGACAGACAGGGCATCGGCCGGAGGATGAGAGGACTTTTCTTTTGAGCTGGCAGTTATTATTATTATTATTATTAGCCGAAGCAGAGAGACAAACAAGCACTGCAGTTTCTTTTCTCTCTTCTGTCTTTTTGTTTTGTTTTGTTTGTATTTTGGTCAGCTAAGACACAATCTTAAGCCAAAAGTAGCTTTTCAAACCAGATTCAATTTCGTTTTCAACCACAAGTGTGTCCAAAAGCACTTAATTACACCGATCAGTAATGTAAACAGAAAAAGAGAGGTGTACAAATTTAGGCTCTTTCTTGGTATGCAGAGCAACAGATCCACTGTACATGAACGTTATATTATTTTACCCGTTTGTTTTATTGTTTGATGTTTCTGTATGTAATAAATGATCTGCTGATTTTTTTTCATGGGACTTTGAATCTTCTTCTTTCTAAGCCTGAACAATTATAGTCTAAATTATAACAGGATAGACATCACAGTACTTGACACGACACACAGCTCATAAAAACCTCAGACCTGCGCTTTTAAAACGACCCCATGAAAGTCAGCTATGTGGAGCTGGTGTAGTTGCAGGTTTATTGTTTGGAGCCGAGAGTGTTTGCAGTTAGTTCGTCTTTTGAAGTCGTGTTCCTGCTGTTCGACTGCCTCTGGAGGTTTTGGACAGACAGGCACACACAGCGGGAGAAAGGGGGGCAGGGAGACTTACAGATCTCGAGGTGGAGGTCTGACAGGAGTCAGCATTTATATGGGTATTAAATATACAGCGGAACTCAGATATAATGACCCCCCAACCTGCACGCTGGCACCTCTGCTTTACTAGTCTGCCTTTACCTGCCATGTGGCACTGAGAGGAACAAACATTTTCTGTTTTTTTTTGTCTTCATGCACCTTTTTTAGAAGAGTATTCAAAGCCAAAATACAACTTGTTCTCTGTTTTGTGACATTTTATTATTTCATTATTCAAAATCATTTGCATTGCATGCCTGTGTTGACTGAAAATTGCCTTTTTACATGCTGAAAGGAAACTGCACAGTAACAAAAAAATACATTTACATTTGTCAGTTTATTAAGGTTTAAACAAACACTGTAACTTATCAATGCTTAAAAACAAGTGGTACGATTGATCAACGACTCCCCGAAATGTGGAATTGTGCTACTTAGATGTTTTCAATCAAAGTCTGTTTCGTTTTAAGAGAAACCCTTCTCCTCCCACACGTCCTGGAGGTCCTACTCAGTGTCCTCTGCAGGCTCATCAGCAGCAGCATCAGGCTGAGGGTACTGGAAGCGGACGGGGTCGTACAGATCATCCCTGGGGTTGTAGGGGGAGGGGTTGTAGTAAGGGTAGGGAAAGAAGGGGCCTTTCTTCTCAATGGGAGCAGGGGGTGCTGGCTCCTCCACAGGTTCCTCCTTCTCTTCCTCCTCCACAGGAGCAGGAGGAGGTGGCGGTGGCGGGACCACGATCTTCCCCTTGATGGGCCTGGGTGGGTGGTCAATCAGGCAGTCGGGGTCCCAGTAGGGGTCACAGTCGTACTCCATGCCCTTGAAGGTGCGGATGGGGGCCGGGGGAGACTTCTTGACGACGACCAGTTGAGGTGGAGGTGGGGCAGACTTCTTTGGTGGAGGGGGAGGAGGTTTGGGCACTGCGACTGGGGCCGGGGGGACCTTCTGGGGGGTGCAGTGGGGGTGGTAGCGGGGGTCGCAGAGGACAGGCACAGCGCCGCTAGGCAGGTAGACGATGTGGGGCTTGCAGAGGGGATCCTTTTTGTTGCACAGGTAGAGCACGTCGGCCTGGGAGATGCCAGGAGCAAGAGGGAGAGCTGGGAGAGGAGCAGGGGTCGCCTGAGGCTCTGCGGGCTTCGGGACGCCTTTCATAGGAGGTGGAGGAGGAGCAGCTTTGCATTTCTTGTCTGTTGCCGGGTCGCACATGATCATAGGCACTCCCAGTTTGCTCTGGAAATAAGAAGCGTTGGGGCCGTAGGCGTTCTCCAGGTACCTCATCTGCTGGTAGAGCATCCGCAACCTGTCGATCTCATACAGCTGAGGGGCGGAAAACACAACAGAATATCAACACAAAGGCCTTTAATAAAGATAAATTAGTGAAGAATATAAATGTTATTGGTGTTATACACCAGAAACACACTACATGATTTAAAGACAACTGAAGTTCTGCGTCAGTGTTTCCGGCCTTTTCGGTTTGAGACCAGTTAAAATTAAGCAAAGTTTACTTGCAGCTGGTTGCATATGTCTACGTTGTCAGACCAGTTCAACCAGTGAGCTTTTTTCTTTTGAATACATTTCAAAAAATACAATTATCCAGTTAGCCAAAATGGGGGGGAAACAAAGATTAAATGAAAGTGTGAAAAGCTAAACATCATTTGGTTTTAGCTCCTCTACAGAGGTAATCGTTTTGTAGCAGCTCGGATTAATCTCACCACTCCTTGTTCTACATAGTGGGGTCTCCACCAGTCGGAGTAAAAATCCCATAATCCCATAATCTGTGACATTTCAAAAACCTTTTAGGGCGTATATATGAATAGACACAGTTGTCTGTATATACGGAATATTTCAGGATTAAATTCTTCATTTACATTAATTATGGAAGTTATGCAACCAGACTAAGAAATTTGAGTCTCACTGGGATCAAGATTAAGAATATGTTTACTTGCACTAAGTATATTGTCTTTGCAGGTAACAGGTTATTTTAGGAGACCAGAGTCTGTCTTACCCCCTCAATGTGTCCGATGCTGCTGTAGTAGCGGTAGTAAGACTGGAAGTCTGGGTTGCCTCTGTACCATCTGGGGTCCACAGCGTTTCGCTTTGGTCTGGAGTGAGTCAGGAAGTCATTTGCTCTCTCAGAGCCGATACTCACATCACTGACAGGGACCATCTCTGTTAAACAAGTGAAGAAGATGATCATTCCCTTAAAAAAGCTGAACTGCTGGACAGATACTGTCCTGAAAAGTGATTTAATATCTGCTCTCACCTTCCTGTTTGATGGCATTCAATAACGATTTGGCGTTCAGAAGGCCTGAAAGAGGATATAAATTATTTGTTGGATGTTAATCTGGTATAAATTTGAGAAATTTGTCTTTTAGAAGTTGTACGTCAAAGAATCAGAACTGACCTGGGAGCCACGTCAGACAGCACAGTGTCCCCGCCAACCATAACATCGAACTCATCTTGAACCCCTGCAGACCAGAGAGGCAGTGTTTCATGAAGAAAGAAAAGATAGAAAGAAAATAGGACAGTTATCATAAAATCATCCCTAGTTGATAACTTTAAAATGTTTATCTATACACTTCTATCCATAAAGAAAAACATATTTAAAGGTATGCAGGTAAACTTTTGGTCATCTATACATTGGATTTTGTTACTAAAATGGAGGAATTTTCTCAAAGATTTTAATATATAACAGATTTGTTAAAGGTAGTAAAGTAAACTTGTCTCCAGGCGAACTTATTCTCCTACTACAGTTTTAAATACATGTCAATCACTATGAAATTCAACACATCACAGCTGCAAGAGAAGAATTTACACCAGTTAACTGAATAAAATGCTATCAGTAGTTTAGATGATCAAGTATTGTGAACGTCAGAGAAATCACCACACCACATTTTACTCACCTGTGTCAGGAAGCTGTCTTCACCGCACTAACAGGGCCGAGTGAGTTAAATACAGATCTCTGCGTCAGTCACCCTCAAACATGATCTCCTGTCCAATAGGAGCTCAACAACTTTGAGACCAATACTCGTTTCTCCACCTCCCTTTTACCTTTTTAATAGTGTTTAATATGGTGCCTTCGGCGCCAATTAGGAATAAAAAGCCCCTGGACTTTTAGCAGCAAAGCCATAAAGAGAACAGACTTCAAATGGAAACTCCCCATTAAGTCTGGAAGGAAAGCATCACCTGCTGGGACAACTGCAACTGTGGAGAAAATGCTGCCAACTAACAAAATATCTCAGCTAAAAAAAAAACAGTAAAAATCATAGATGACAACCTGCGTTGCTTTAAACATACATTTATGATGACTTGTTAGAGATTTCTTAAACACTGTCTGCTCCAAAAGGTGGTTATTTTTACCCAGAAAACACCTGCTTTTTTTAACAGTTGTGTGACTGGGAGATGACTATCAACTCTCTGAGCATTACGGAAGCTGCCTTTTTTCGTCTTGGCATGTTCACTATTAAATTTGAAGTGTTAAAAATCAGACTAAAGTTGCATTCTTACAGGATGCTGTCATACTAAACACGCTACTTGTTGTAAACTTAATGCGTGTTTGTGAGTTGAAGCCTCAGAGCTGTAGCTCCTAACTTGAAAACTTTTTTCAGCCTTCATCACAGTTATCACACGTTATTCACTAAGTGGCCTGACGGTATTCAACAAAATAAAATTACAACAATTCAGTTTTAGTTGGCTGATGAAAATGAAGTCAGTTGATCTTCAGAAGATAAATCGATGCTCCAAGAACAAACTTTTCATTTGTCAAATGTGTTAAATATGATGATTTCCTGTTTCTTTTTTTATGACAGTAAACTAACAGTTGTTTAAAGATGAAGCTCAGAAGAAGCTCTGATGGGCATTTTCCACCATTACACACCAAAAGATAATGAAAATAATCATTAGTTGCAGCCGTATATGTTTGCATGTTTTACAAGTGAGATTTTTACAAGGTTTTACCCAAAGCAGCAATTATGTCAACAAAGCTGCTCCAGAAGCAAACTGGTGTTGAGCGGTTTTTATTGGGTGTCTTTTTTTCTGAGGTGGATAGACTATTTTATTTGCCTGTAGTTAGATAAAATCAGAAAAATAAAGAAATAAATGGAGCAAACTAATAATGATAAAGCATGAATCTGCACATGCAAATACAGACATATGTGAGATCAGGGACAGGAGAAAGTGATCAAATCAAATTTGCAATGAAATAGAAGTTTGCATAGAATTTGCTTTAAGCTACATTCAGATTTAATGAACAAAGATACTGGTAGAAGTTATTTGACCTATTTTCTCATCATTCTGGAGTCCACAACTTGGCAAACAACCAGCCAGGCACTCCACTAATGACTGGTCAGATCTGCAAATCAATACAAAGTTGTTCTGAGTGATCACTTTTATCCTATGATGAAACATTTCTATCCTGATGGGAGTGGTCTCTAACAGGATGACAATGCCCCGATCCATAGGTCACAAGGGGTCACTGAATGGTTTAATTGAGTATGAAAATGATGTGAATATGTTATGGCCTTCACAGTCACCAGATCTCAACCCAGTCGAACATCCATGGGAGATTTTGGGCCGACGTGTTAGACAGCGCTCTCCACCACCACCATCATCGCCAAATGAGGGAAATATCTTTCTGAAGAATGGTGTTCATTCCTCCAGAAGAGTTCAGACTGGTAGAATCAATGCCAAGGAGCACTGAAGCTGTTCTGGTGACCCAACAACCTTACTAAGACACTTTATGTTGGTTTTTCCTTTAATTTGTCACCCGTCTGTATATGGCTGTTGTTTGTTAGAGTTCATGAGAGTTTTCCATCTATAGACTATTATTTCTGCTGATGTAATACCAGATAACCAAATTTGTTTCTTAATCATGGGGAACTTAAGCAATGAATCATCATTTGGCAACAGGATATCTGGAGAAAAAGGGGAAATGCATTTAACATGCAACTTTGTTCATCCCATCTAACATGCACACAGGAGTCAAAAGGAAACAAACAGTACTGAACCATCAATTTATTATAACTATCTGTCACAATACAAGGCTCAAAGTTAATTTATCTTGCCTGATTTGCATTACAAATGTATAAAATGTACAGAAATGCTCAGTATCAAAGAAACTGGAAGCTTTAAGTTCTAAACTGCAGATAGTACTAAACAACAACAACAACCTCTGACATACATATTTACAAGCAATTTACTGGTGAACAGGAATCTTAAACATAAAAATAAGCATAGCTGTGGATCTCCAACTGCAGGAATTCTTGCAAAAATGGTCATGCTTAAAAAATGTCCAGTTTCTGTTTGACTTGTGTTACAAAAATGCTGGAGGAGGAAAAATAAAGAGTCCCAATATAAGTCTGTTGAAAGCCCACAATAAAGAGTTTCTCCCTCAGGTGGCTGAAATGCAGCGTGTGTTAAAGAGTGCAGGTTCTTCAGACAAACGTGATGCGGCTGCGGGCCTGGTTGACCTGCCACACGTTCAGCTCCTCGTACTCCTCCAAGGCCTCCTGGAACTGGGCGGGGGTGAAGCCACGCGAAACGCATCGCTGCTCCGCCTCAGACATGCGGACCACCCCGCCGGGTCCACCGCGGCCTGTTACCCCCTCTGTGGCGAGTTCACGCACCAGAGAGAAGATGACGTCGGCTGGACGCTGAGTCCTGAATGGAAGGAAACAAACGATGAGTTTTAGACTTTAGAAGAGCTCTAGTTTACCTTTTGTTGTACTGACTACAAGATGAAGGTCAATTAAATGCTTAAAATGGAGCCAGAATAAAAGAAAATGGACTTTAGACGTTACTGGCTTCACGTTTAAAGACTCCAAGATGCTAATTTGAAACGATGTAGGAATATGGCTTCTCTCTGCCTCCCATTGTTATAAAAAGCCTCCAAGTTACTGTAAAGATCTGAGTAGATAAAAAAAACAAAAAGTTCACCAGCCCTACAGATTGCTGAAGTGAACATGCTGCTGTGTGAACAGAGCTCCATAAAAATCCTCAAGTTTTACAGCTTCCTCCAGGATACACAGCTACTGTTACAGATATATGAGAAGCTCATAAAAGGGGGATTTTAGGTCAAAAGACATCCGGTCACTGGAGTGAGCTCACCGACCTGCTGTCATTAAAAACCAGTTTGAGTTTAAAAGGTGCTAACACCAACCTTGTGGTGCCGGACTTGTCAGCCTGAAGTGAATCCTTTGACATCTCCATCAGTCTCATCGCCTCGTTGACGTCTTCCTTCTCCACAGAGTCCATCATGCGAAGGCGAGCCTGCAGGAGGAAATAAAAACAGCGGATACGGATGGTGAGTTAGACGGAAGCGAGATAAAGTAAATAATCATAGTAGAAAACGTAGCTTCACAGGAGATCCGTCTTGATTATGTAGGCTGCGCTATGCCGGCACTGTCAGACCGAGACAAGTGCAATGCCCTCTGGGATGGCCGGCAATTGCCCAAGTCTCCGCCTCTCAACACCAGCTAGTCTCTCTACAGGTTGAAATCAAAACATCAGACGACAAAAATGCTAAAAAGAGAAACCGAAAGCTTTACATGTCAAGTTGTTACACAGAACATATTGATGACTTTTCTGGCCATGGTCAGTTTTGCATGGGTTTGCACAGCTGCGCCTAAAGCACACAGGCTGACTGCCCACCCTGCAAAGCTGGCCAGGATCAGACAAACCTTTTGCTACATCTCACTTGAATGGTTGTGAAGGTGAAACAACTTCATCATCAGAAGTGCAGAGTTCACAGTTGATGAGCAGCTGTTGTGCAAATGAACACGTTCTTGATGCAGCCTCAACAACTCCAGCAGGGGTTTTTTTTTTCCCTTCCTTCCTCCACACAGGCTTTGTTGTAGCAGCAATTTGCCCTCTTGTGGACGTCTACGTGCAGCACATTGCCTACCTGTCTGCCTGAAGTGCTGGTTTTGCAGTAGGTGGATGACTGCTACCTGCACAAACAGCACTTTTGACACCCAGAGGCTGATACGATGCCAGACTATAAAAAACACTCATTCAGGATGTATCAACTTTTCCTTTACACTTCTTCAATTAATTACTTTTTAGAAAGCCATGATACATTTTCCAGTTTGCTACTGCTGAGTCACTGAGAATAATGACTATATCCTCAGTGTTTACAGACTGGAGATCTTTTGTCCAGCGTGGGAAAGAAGTGCTCACACTGCAGTAGGCCAGGTTATCATCACTACCTGCACTGTAAGCACTTTAGCTCACACTGGACTATTGATGCACACGCACACGAAAAAGAAAACCATTCAACTCTTTAGAAAGCAACACATTTTGGTGACTTTAAATGTGGTGGTATCAGTAAGAACTCAAAACGAATCATTTGAAAATTGTATATAATTGATTAAAATGCAAAAAGAAACAGATTAAAGAGCTTTTGTCAAAGTGGCCTCTAAATGTTTCCAGTTTAAACCTCACAGCTGACTAGAGATGAGGTGTGATTCTCACCAGGGCTGTGGACAGACGGAGGATGGAGAGGAGGGTACGAGCGGAGGTGAAGGTGGTGTCCTTGCTGACTCGTGCCTCTTTCCTCATTTCCACATAAGCGGCAGTGATGTAATCAGCCAGCAACTCTGGGACCACAGGCTGCTTTTTCTTACACACAGCGATATAACGCCTAGAGGGAATTACATCACAAAACAACAATTAAGTACATACAATATTTGTATGCGTAATATAACAAACAATCAATAACAACCTGAATTCTGTCTGGAATAATATTAGTTCTCCAGGTTAAAAATGTTTTAAGAGCAGTAAAACTGTATCAAACATTTTTTCATCTCACACAGAATAACTGAGCTTTTCTGCTACGCACCTCATCAGCTTCATGTCAATGGGGGTGAAGTGAGTGGGCGGCTGGCGGCAGTGCTGGTGTACATAGGTGATGTGCTGGGCCAGACGCAGGTCGGCATCTGCATCAGGCTTGTCCTGGATCAGCCAGAGCAGGTCGAAACGGGAGAGCAGAGCAGCTGGCAGCTGAATGTTCTGCTCAATGCTCTTCCGGGGATTGTAGCGGCCGTAGGCAGGGTTGGCCGCTGCTAGAATGGAGCAACGGGCGTTGAGGGAGGTCATGATGCCGGCCTGGAAAGAGAAAAATAATGTTAATCAAGATGTTTTACATCACCATTAGATTAGAATGTCTCCGCAAATTTGCCTCGTGGTTATTAACAACCGATGTTCATTACCTTAGCGATGGAGATGGTCTGCTGTTCCATCACCTCATGGATTGCTGTGCGGTCAGCGTCAGCCATCTTGTCAAACTCATCAATACAGCAGATGCCCAGGTCAGCCAGCACCAAGGCTCCACCTTCCAGGGTCATCTCTCCGGTCAGGGGGTCACGCATCACTGCCGCTGTCAAACCGACGCCGGACGACCCACGACCTGTTGTATACTGGCCTGAAGATGAGATACGGGACAGTAGAAAGTGATCAAATTAAACCTGCATGAAATAGAAGTTTGCATAGAATTTGCTCTAAACGACATTCAGATTTAATGAACAAAGACAATCAGATACTGGTAGAAGTTATTAGATCTATTTTCTCATTATTCTGGTGTCCTTGGCATACAAGCAACTGGGAACTCTGCTAACGTCCGGTCAGATCAAAAAGTTAATATTTGACCACGTATGCCCCAATGGAAAGAAAATGCCTCACTGGATAAAATATTAAACCAGATACAGGACTTTTACTCCAACAAACAGGGCTGTACTCACTTCGAGGAGCCAGACGGTCAATGTAGGACAACAGCTGGGACTTGGCGACTCCTGGGTCTCCCATCAGGCAGATGTTTATGTTGCCTTAAGGGGGAAGAGCCAAAAAACAGGAAGAGTGGAGCGGTTATTGCAAGATTTCATAAAAGGGCAGATAATTGTGTTTAAGAAATGCTCAAATGATCACAATTGACAATGACGACATCTTTTATTTCCTTTCTAGATATACAGAAATTTGAGAGGTGCTCAAGTCAGTGCTTACCTCTGATTTTCATGCCTTTAGGAGCCTGTTCCACTCCTCCAACCAGCAGCAGGAGCAGAGCCTTCTTTACGTCTTCATGTCCGTAGATCTCTGGTGCTATCGAGCCGGCTAGTTTCTCATAAAATCCTTCATCTACAACAGAGAAAAACAATTCAGTTGGCAGTTAGGCATCCGCATCAGTTAATGGCATCTCATTTTGCTAAAATCCAGCCGTCACCCACGCAGACCCCTACCTGTGATGCTGCGCAGCTCCTCTTCGGTCAGCTCCTCGTTGCCGAGCTCATCATCCTCCGTCTTGTTCATGAGTGTGATGCTGTGAGCTTCCATGTAAGTTTCTGACAGAAGACCCTAAAAGCACAAATAACAAAATCAAAACATGTGATAAGAGTCTTCAGAGTGAGATATAGTTTAGTCTGAGTTGAAACAGAAGAATCCTAAAAATTCAGGTCAAGGTCACTTACCTGAGTAGCCTGCCTGAAGCCTGTGCGCAGAAGAGGGAGGAAGACTCCTGTGATGGCGACATGGTCTCCTGGTTGGGCGAGACGTGTGTTTTCACCTCGTGCAAACACAGACATACTCCTTGGAATATTACCGACAGGCACCTGGTCACTCTGTGGGACGACAGAAACTTGTTCTCTCACAATAGTTCAGTGAAATATATACAACAGTGTGTGAGTGTGTTATTGTGAAGCTCCTTACATGTTCCTGAATACGCAGCTCCTGGAATTTGACGAATTTGGAGCCTCTGGTCTGCAGGTAAAGGCGACCTCCGGATTTGTTGGTGACACACTCTTGGCTGGGACACATGATGAGGGGCATGAAGGAGGGAGACTGGATCTGAAAGACAAGATGAAGACATTATGAAAGATATCCAACATATATGTACTGTCACAAGACTCGAACGATTACAGGATTGAATCCAGTCTTACGGGTTGGTAGGTCTCAGCTCCGCACTGGTCACATGTGTATGTAGCTACGACCATCATGGGTTTGACCTCGGTGGCACGAGTCACGATGCCTCGGACGTTCACCAGATGCCCGATGCTGTCAGCTCGCACGTCACGAACCACTTTGGGTTTAGAAGTGCTTGGAGATTTGAAGTATAACTCACTGTGGATGGAAGATAAAATTCATAAGAATCAGAATATATCATATTTACAATAGTTTAACAATTTTATGAGACTTTTAGAATAGTCCAAATTTTGTTTGGAGATTTTATTTACTACTAATAACAAAAGGGTTAAAGTTATTAAGGAATAGTAGCACCAAGTTTAAAAAAGGGAACTCTGATTAAACACTGAATCTTATTTAACTTACTATCTCCTCATGAGTTCAGGCGGGTATTGGTTACGTGGGTCACGTGTGTCTGCAGGGTCACGACCCCTCTGCTCCATCATCAGCCTGTGCTCAATGTACACGTCCAGAGCATCTTTGGCCACAATCTG
The DNA here is from genome assembly GCF_914725855.1 of Thunnus albacares. Lineage (NCBI taxonomy): Eukaryota > Metazoa > Chordata > Actinopteri > Scombriformes > Scombridae > Thunnus > Thunnus albacares. The sequence continues at coordinate 24,045,500 of NC_058115.1, forward strand.
GATATGACAAAAAACATTTTTTTTTGCATTAATGCAGGGAACTCTGTTTTTAGGGAGACCCTCATTACATGTTATTGGAAAACTGACAAAAGAAAAAAGTGAAACTGATAGTTGGTTTGTTAGATACTAAAATATAATGCCTCGATAGTCTTACTGTTTATTCACTACAGTTGATCTTCTAATCAAAAACACTTTGACTTTGTCTAAGAACCATACAGGATTTACTTCTCAGCTCTACTTACATCTCTTTCTTTGTACTCTGGCAGCAGCTCGTGGACGGCGTCAGCAAACAGGCCCGTGTAGCGCTTGGCATTCTCACAGATGCTCTCGACCAGCTCGGGGTCTTCCTCAGCCACATCGTCCAGGTCCACAAAGAGAGACACCTGCTCCCTGTGGGCCAGTGCCACCTGTACACACAGACAAGTGATTAGATGAGCCACTTAATTACATGACCTTGTCTGCACAGTTGCTGCATAATAACACAACAGTGACACCTCTACACGCACTTGAAATCAGGCAAGATGTAATCATGCATTCAAATGTAGGTTTATAATGTGACAGGAAGTTAGAATATGCTCTCAGTAAAGTGGGTGGAGTATTCTGTCGTATTTACAGTAATTACTTGTAAGCATCTAGATCTGCAACGATTAGTGGATTAATTGCCAACTATTAAATTAATTGCCAAATATTTCGATAATCCATTAATCGGCTGGAGTCATTTTTAAGAAGAAAGCCCAAGTTCTGATTCCAGCATCTCAAATAAGAATATTTCCTAGTTTCTTTAGTCCTCTATGATAGTAAACTCAGTATCTTTAGGTTGTGGACTTGTGGCCAGGACAAAACAAGACATTTCAGGTTCACTTTGGGCTTAGAAAATGGTGAAAAACGTCCATCACTGTTTTCCTGACATTTTATGGACTAAACAACTAATTGATTAAATCGAAAAAATAACTGACAGATTAATGATAATGAAAATAATCATTAGTTAAAGATTTACTAAGATCAACATTTTGCTTTGGAGTTATAACAATATTGACAAATCTGAATAACATGCGAATCAACAAAATTACCGTTGATGTGTTTGTTTTTTTATTTTTATATATTTTTTTTTTTTACAAAGAGATTATTTTATTTAAAGGTGAGCAGTGAACAACACTTGAGGTGTTCAACCTCTAAATTTGTAGGCATTTATTTTAGCAACAACTAAATTAAATTACTATCCAAAAGAGCAATGAGTGGTTTAAATTATTTAGGAAGAAAAGCAATAGACAATGGATTTGTCTGTTTTACTGGCAAATCTGACATTACCTTTCATCAGAAATTCATTTTTTAATCTCATTTATTTACTTAAGAGTCTTTCATCAACAACCATCCTCACCAGGCCTACAACAATCAACTCTAGAAAGAAAACCATTAAATATTTGTTTCCTATACTTACAAGTTGAGCTCCATATTTGAACACCTTCTTCCCATTGTCATCCTCTGAGTAAAACTCCTGCAGGAACCTTTTGCATTTGTCTGTAAAAAAACAAAAAAAAAAAACAAACAAAAACATTCAGCCTCCTTTCAGAACAGAAAAACACAGGCCTAAGCAGACACTAGGTGGGGATTGTTTATTAGCTCCATATACACAAAGAAATCATTGTTCACTGATGTTACCTTTTACATTTGTTGAAATTACACTAAAGCTGTTTCCTCCAAGTTTAAAAGCTATTGAAAATGTTGATTAACAAGTGGGCCTACACACTGGGAGCTAATTTGTTGTCCTGCGACGACCCCCTTTGTTGAGTAACATGGCATCCTGTAATCTCGATGAGTCACTATTACCTACTGTACAGCACAAACTGCCAATGCTGCTCTCCAAGAAGCGAATTCCGCTCGACTTTGCCTACTATCACGGTTTTTTGGAGAGAAATTACTGACGTTACGCAGCAAATAGCTTCAGGTTGAGAATGTAAATACAACAACAGGCGCGCTCAGTTCAGTGTCCATTTTTTTTTTTTTGGGAAAATATCCCCCACTTCTCGAAAGAGCAGCAACTACAAACAATATTTAAATCCACGTTACAAAAAACGAAACTAGACCTAGCACGATAATCAAAGTACTCCACTTACTTTGACGCCGTAGTAGATAATCTGCAGCTCTGCTTTATTATTTCACTGTTCGAGGATGTTATTGTAAACAAAGCAGCACATGGCTTTTGTGCCTCTTCACTTCGAGATCCCTCCGCGATCCCTGCGCTCTTAAAAATAGTCCTGGCTGTTGTTTTCAAAAATCCACGGCCAGCCATCTTCTAACGTTAGCTTAGGTTAGCCGAGTTGTGCTTGAACACAGACATGCATCACCAACGTTAGCTACTGCTTTTTAAACATAATCGCTAAGCGGTAAGAGGTGGCTGAGTTTTTAATGTTTAACGCTTACGGTTGATGCACTCCCAGTTAAACGTCTCAGCAGTCAGTTTGATGCAGCAATTATATTCACGGATAGGAAGATGACTCAGGTCGTTGTAAAGTTTCGATTTTAAGTGGGAAGCAAAATCATATATAGATAAATTGTTACACAGAGCCCTTTTAGTTCAGTAATTGATATTAAGAGGCTAAAGTATGGTCACACATAGTTTTTTTAAATTACTTTTATATCCTAACGTACCAGTACAATGTTGCCGATATGAATTTCAGTTAATTCCGTTGGTGGGATTCTAACGGTTATCCGTTATTGTAAATACAACGTATTTTAGACGCACAGCTTGTTTACACGTATAACATCAAAATAAAGTTTGTGACCAGAACATAATCCAGCCATTTGGAGTGCTCTTGAGCAAGATACAAGTTGAGTTAGCTATTGGTATTTTACTGCAACAGGCTATAACGTTACACCTAAATGCACAATCGCACGTTAACTTGTGTTACTGACAGTCAGCTTGTAGCTACCTTGCTAGCATGCTAACATAACGTTCATACTGCAAGTGGGTAGCTAGCAGTAACGTTCGTTAGTTTAGCTAGCTGATAAGAGAGACTAAGTTCAGTGGAAGAAAGTGAATCGTTTTCAGGTCGTGTAAAGCGCTTGTATACGTCGAGAAGTTAAGAGAAAGTACTGAATATCACATGTTAACTTATTAAAGTTTTTTTGTTTGAAAACTCGGCGTCAACACGCTACGTTATTACAAGTGAATCGCGTAACAAACTGAAACCTTTTAACGTGTAACATTGGTATTAACGCCATTTACAGATAACCGTCAAGTTATATGTATCATGTAGGTCTAACTACCAACTTAATCGTTAACGTTATCTAAGTAATTTGCGTTGAACATGTCAAAGGATGCATAACGTTACAAATACTTTTCTACAAATGCTTGTTGCATGACCTGAAATAATGTACCCAGTATTAAAGAACAACACGAGCATCTGATACCAACTTTCTAAAAAGGTAATATCTTATAACTAAAAAAGCCTGCTCACTCTTCATTAACTTACTAAGATATTGTTGGACATGTGCTTTCACGGTGGCGCCTGCTCCTTTGTTTAAGCTGATCCATCCGGGCCACTGAGTAGTCAAGGCTCTCAGACAATGCTGATTTACTTCAGAGTTAACTAAAGGTTTAGAAAACTTTGTGCAACTTCAAGGTGAATACCAATTCCTGATTTATTGAACTGTACAACAACGTTATACAGGCACACTCATATGCAGGATTTCCCGGGTTGTAGTTTGAGGAGAGTAAGCTAGTGCAGAAGCAAAAAACGAGGAGGCAACTTTATCAGATGAGTGACTGAATTGCACTATTTTAAACTGCACAAACCCAATTCATTGAGGTTATTTAGGTAGGCTGACTTTATATCCAATGCAATCCATGTTATACACTCGCTACGTTTTCAAATAGCATTTTAAAGCACATATTTAGTCATAAGTTTAGTATTTTAGGCCAACCTGTTGCTGCCATGCCGTTATTATGTAAGTTAACACATTACCTTTCTCTGCCGCATAATCCTTACGAGCCATGGCTGTAGACGTTGACCCTCAGGTGAGATAACTTGATTACAAAATGCTACGGTGCAAACTGACCCAAAAAATCAGTTTAAATTCCCGGTTTAGTCTCTTTACTATCACCGGAGACCAGCGTTCATTCACTCTCAGTTTGGTCTCCCCGGTCGCGCTGCAAGAAGTGGCGCGAGTCTGACGTCGCCAGCAGCCAATCATGACGCTCCTTTCAGCACGGAGAGGCGGGCTTTCGTGGTGGCGCGAAAGCTGCGGGCGAATGCACGTCACGTGACTCGACTAACTTCCGCCCTGTTTGTCAGTAATGGCGCGAAAGGCGATGATTGGATTTCATACAACTGACTGACCCCAAAGTGAACTCAGATACTGTAGTACATACTGAATAAACACCGAAGCTTGGCCAAATTAACCCATTAAAACTCTCAGTTATTAAAGTTTTATTGTTTTCATAGTAGGCTAAAAACACTTTATGAAAATATACATTATTTTGCTGACTGGAGGGCGTCATACTCCTCTCAAATACCTCATTACAGACAAGAGGTGTCCAAATTTTATCCTGGAAAAAAATAAGAATGATGATGATTATTATTATTATTAATAATAATAATAATATGTCCTTCTGCACTGCACTTCCATAAACTGTTCATCTTTTTGGCGCTGTAACTATACAGTAAGACCTTATAGCTAGATGTTTTTGTATTTATTACTGGTGATTTAACAGCTGATTTTTATTATTGTATGATTATGTTGGTGGTTATTATGGTTATTTAATTATAACTAAAATGAATATACAGTATAGTTAGTATTTATTTTTACTTTATTTTAACATTACTTTCCATTTCTTCTATACAGTGTCCTCATTATGTTTTATTTAATAGTGTTATTGGAGGAAAGAAAGGATGTATGCACTATAAAAGCAATAAACTGTACTAGTGAAGTTTTTCTGTCTCTGCTCATTTACTTTTATCTTTTTTTTGGTATTTCTGCCTTTATCTGAAGCTGGAAGTATATAATTCAAACCTCAGATGTTGCAATTATGTTTATGTGATATATGTCTTAACCAAAAGGCTCCATACTAATGATATTGTCTTTTCTCTAAACTGCACTGAGGTTGTGTTTCTATATCTGTCATGCTCACTAATAAACACCTCAGCATCATCTGATCCTGTGAAGACACTTTTGGAGTTACTTTGCACGATCAAGCACCTTTTATTCGATATCAAATGAACAAGTGCTCATCAAAAACAAAAGCTTCTATCAACAACATGAAACACAGTGAAAGATATGGAACACAGGAGGAGAGACTCAGCTTGCTGCCAGCCCGCAGGGATCTAACTAAACGTTGGCACATTTCTTTCGAACATTTGGCATATTTTGTGTCCAAAACATTAACATTCGTCCAAAGAATTACAACAAATTTTGTCTCCAGACTTCATGAGCATTATTTTGTCTTTTTCTACCCCTCCAACAAAATGAATGACTGACATGGATCTATTAGGTGAAGTCAGTAAGGGGTCATTTAGAAGAACAGACAGCCCTGATATTTATTACTCTCAAATGTACTGAAAACAGTAAATATGTAGCAGTGTTGAAGAGATGTATCCAAGCTTGCAATCACGAGGAACTCTTGTTCCCAGGACAGTCCGGATCTCTGTGTCCTCAGTCAAAGAGCTCATCAAGGACACTTGCTGAGGTGTGACGTGTGGAAGGCTGCAGAGCAAAAACAGGACAAAGAAAGTCTGAGCTTTGCAGGAATGTAGTCGTTAAATCATTGGCATCACGCCAAGCAAAGAAAAAGCTATAAATCCTGCAGTAATTTACCACTAGTGGCGTCATCTCAACCTCAATGTGTCTCACACATTAGAAACAGGTAATCTACTCTCGATTTTTAAAAATATCCTCTCTAGTGGTGCTATTAGATGTACAAGTACGTTCTGCAAATCAAAAGAATCATGTATTATCACAGGCAACTCAGATGAGATGAAGTTGACCTGATCTACTATAGTGAGTTATTAAGGTGCATCCTAAACTGATTATATAGAACTGAGAGAACGCTGTAAATACCCAAATTTAATAAAATCTGTATATTATTGTCAATTTTTCAAATATCTTTCATACAAATACAGGATTTAAAACACAAATTGTTCATTAATTATACCTGACAGATAATTTCTTCTTTTAACTACATTATATATAAATCTTATTTTAACTGGTTTTAAAATGGTTTGACCAAGATTGTTTTATTTACCAGTGTATAAGCAGATTCACCGTCAGAAGCACTTTCATAATTCTCAATCTCAGCTTCCTCTCTTTCTGCACTCTCGTCCTCAATCAGAGACAGTCTGTGAAGCAAACACAGATTATTTTTATGGTGATTAATTAGCTGTCACTTAATGAGACAAATCTTCAGATTTAATAAATATTACTGATGACACAGTTTGTATCCTCGTCTTACAAGGTCAGATGGGAATTCAGGTCTTGCTGATCCAAGGTGCGGCCACTCTGGTCGGAGGAGGACTGGCGATGTCTGGTGGCCTTCACCTTTCGCATCTGAAACCTGGAGAGAAGCAGCAGATTGTAAATACTGGCAGCCGTGGAAACATTTTCAGGGACAAAGTTGTTGGCATTGTTGGTCGGTTGGTCCACCACTTTGTTCCAGACTGAAATACCACAACAACTACTGGATGGATTGACATGAAATGTTGTGCAGACATTTATGGTCCCCAGAGGATCTGACTTTGGTGCAACCTTGACTTTTGCCTTGGAGCCACCAGCAGGTCAAAGTCTTCATTTATTCTGTGATATAGCTCAACATCTACTGATTGGATTGGCGCAAAATTCTATAAAAGACATTCATGATTACCAGACGATAATGACTTTTGGGATTCTCTAACTTTCCCTCCAGTACCCAGACATGTGGAAATGTCTCAATTACAGCTGCAACTAACGACTATTTTCATTATCAATTAATCTGTTGCCTGTTTTCTCAATTAATCGGTTAGTTGTTTGGTCTACAAACTGTCAGAAAATGGTGAAAAATGTTTATCACTGCTTCCCAAAGCCAAAGGTGACGTCTTCAAATGTCTTGTTTTGTCCCGACCAACAGTCCAAAACTCAAAGATATTCAGTTTACTGTCGTAGAGGATAAAAGAAATCAGAAAATATTCACATTTGAGAAGCTGGAACCAGAGAATTTGGATTAAAAAAAATGTATCTACTGTAGCTACTGCAGACATACTGATGATAAAAATGCAGCGTACCCAGAGGAGAACTCCTCCTCAGACTCCGGCTCGGTTAAGCCACTGCCAACATCAGACTCTGCGGCTCTGGGTTGCCTGGAGGCCTGCTGCGCCGCTCTCTGTCTCAGAGCGGTGGAGGTGAGGGCTGGTGTGGGCAAGCTGCTGTGGATACTGCTGCTGTCCAACCAGGATCCTCTGGCGGTGCTGGACACTGAACCTGGAGGAGACAGAAGTCACGACAGAACGTCATTACTTTTGACATTTCATGTTTTCCAACTCATGCCAACAGATGACATTGTCATTATCTCAAGTGGTGGATTTATGAAGATATTAACACTGACAATGTGCTGTATACAGACTCGTGCAATTTGCATGTAGTGCTGAAAAAATTAGTTGTGAGTAATCAATAAGTCAAGCAAAATGCCAATTATTTGCTGTTTCAGCCACTCAAATGTGAGATTTGCTAATATCTTTGAATTTGGACTGTTAGTTGAGTAAAACAAGCAATTTGCAAAAATGATCATTAGTAGCAGCCTTCCTTCCACCAAGATATTCATAACTCTAACAACACTGTTTTTTAGTCAACCGTCAACCTCTGGTCCACCCAAAACAAAAAAATCATTTTGCTGCACTGAGTGTACTCATACACAATGCTGTGTCCATCTCACCCTGAGCGGTGGTCCTCTTGCGTTTAGCTACAGGGGTATCATGTGAGGAGATGGCGTCACCTCCCTCCCCCTGTTCTCTGGGTTTGGAAGTGGAGCGACCCTCCAAAGAACGCTGATACAGTCTAACTGACGTCCAGGAGAGGGCAGCACTGGGACATTCTGATTTCAGAAACGCTGCACTGGGAGGGGATGAAAGAGTGACAGAGAGATGAGGACAAAGACCAAGGAAACCTTTGTTAATGTAAAGCAGTTCAGGTTCAGGTTTCACTCAATTATACTGAATCAAATCCAGTCCAGGACCACGAATAATACAAAATCTAAAGTTAACGTTTGAAGAATGAGAACATAAGCATCGGTGTCTGTGTTTAGTTTTTGTTTGTGTGGATGTGGATTTTGTTCTTGTTGCTCACAGCTGGGTGCGGTCCTGTTGCAGCAGCTTGAAGCTGAACTCGCTCAGGATCTCCAAGAAGGCCACGTTTGGGTGCTGCTCTTCTCCCTCCTGTGGGTCCCGGAAGGCAAAACGTATACCATCTCTGAGAGAAAATAAACAATATAAATACATACAAATATGTAAAACATAAATTTAGATGACAGAATGAGCAGCTATAGTGCACAAAAATACTTTAATATTTCATTTGTTACATTTCATCACCAATTTAGAGATGATTATCGTGTAAGAGGAAATATCTGTTGGAATAGAAGTTCTTTTGTTTGTTTGTTTGTTTTTTTTTACATCTATTAAGTTTTGGCTGCCCCTGAGAGCTGAAAAACTGCCCTCACAGCAGTGAGAAAATAAAATAATCACATCAAAATCGAATAAACAGAATGAGAACCTGACAGTTTTGGTCTGTATGTGTTACTGACGTGTGCAGGGCCACCAGTGGTTTGCGAATGCGATGAAGATCGATGCCAAAGCTCATGGCAAGCCTCTTGGCCAGATCTCTAATCTCACCGAGATCCTGCCTGCTGAGGTCCTCCGTAAGCATCTCTGAGAACAGCTGAATACACACAAACATGACTCCTCACAAACAAGTTATGAAAAGGGCGTGTTATTCAAACATGTCTATAGATATGGACAGATTGTTCCACTTGTTGGCTGGTTGGACGAGGTTAAAAACTATTTTTAAGGAATTTAAGCAGAGGTTGTAGTTAGTTTGGAAAATCAAATAACAGAGGTCTACATGTTCAGAATTTAGAAATAAAGCAACTTGCTGGAAAATGGTAAAATTGCCTTTTTAGAAGTAAATATGTATGTGACACTCATCCTCGCACAACCAAACATAAACATCTGTCGCTTCTTTCTAGCTGCAGTTTTTCAGTAAAAATATTTTTCTCTCATGTGGAAACAACAAGCACAAAATTGTCATCAGACCTTCATGATGATGTCTGTCAGATGCTGAAGTAACAGATGAAGCGATAAAAGCTAATATAACTAAAACAACTAACATCTAACTAACATTTAGTGATACAAATTTACCTTTTACCATTTAAGATATTCCATGTATTCAACATTAGTTGTTACAACACTACACAATAAAAACACGTATTGTATTGGAAGCATATTATTAACATTTATATTTTGTTATATTTGTTATTAAGTGCACACCTGCTTCAGAGTCAGACAGATGGTCTTGGCGCTCTGTACAGGATTGATGAGCTTGCTCTTGCTTACAGTCTCTTTAATGATGTCACCAAAGTCTTTAAAGAACTGGAGAAGTCAAAAAGAAAAAAAAACAAAATTAGTTATGATCATTACTCTTATTATTTAATTAGCGTCATTGACTAAATACCTAAAAATGTAAAAATAATCCACTCCGTTCTAGTCATATGTGCTTCTTTCAACCACCTCTGACTCATTCTTAACACATCGCTGGTTCTAAAAAGATTTTCTCACACTCCTCCGCTCTCTTGGACATCCTCTACATTATTAATTTTTTCCTTTTGACAAACTTGTTTCTTGTATTTCTAACCTCATGAACTTCTAACTCAACCAAGTATTAATTCACACATTTCTAAACTCACAATTTTAATTGACACTTTTTGCTTTGACAGAGAGCCAGCAGATGAATATGAATGTTCTTTATGATGTATAAAATGAAATATAATGTAGAAACTTAACATGATCCCTGCATGCAGAGACAGCGAGACATATATGGGTATCATAGTAAAATAAGTAGTAGTAATACTACTACCAGTATTTACTAGTAGTAGTAATATAATATATTGAACTAGACTAAGAGTAAATTATCCCTTAAAGCTTTTATCTCCATCGCTACCTTGTCATAGTGCTTGAAGATGTCTGTGGCGGCGGTGAGGTCCAGCACTCCGTAGATGACCAACTTACAGTAGCCAGCCAGCTGATTGCGCTTCCTCTGGAGAACAGTTATCTTCATCTCCTCATCCTCACCTAGAGAGGACAGAGCCGGAGGTGAAGAGTGAGGACGGAAAGGAGAAGAAGGGATAAGAGAGTAATTATCTTGCGAGGCAGCTGGATTTCGCACAACATCACGAGATCACATGAGGATCCGTCTTGTCAGGCTTCAAGTTATGCACTTGTGTCCGAACCACCGGTGGTTCGCACCAATCAGCGTCACGAATCCAGCTGCCACTCAACATAAGACGGTGACAGATGGTTCATCCAATCACCTGCCAAGTATTTTTTGAAAGTGCCTGCCTTTTTCCCAAACACTTTCCATGGACGACTTTTCAGATGGTTCAACAACCACGGTTCCCCTAACCTGACGTGCCAGATGGTGTAACAAACCATCTGGCACGTCAGGTTATGGGAATAACAGACTAATGGTTAACGTAAGAATTGGAGTGGCAGGGAGAACGCTTTGAGGTGTTGATAAAACAGAAGCAAAACAGAACAAAACTGAAAGATGTAAAGCTTCTGAGGGGACTGGTATTCAGCTCGGGAACTGGCAGCTCACTGTGAAATACAGAAAAAAGAATTTATTGCAGAAGCAGATTCTCAAAACAAGACATCAAAAATTGTGTCCGCAGGCATAAATGAGAGTAGGGTCCACTGGGAGAGCTTTGGCAGTCTTAAAAATGAGCGGTTTACTTCCCAAACACTACACATCCCTGCAGAAAACAAAATCCTATGAACATTATTCAGTAATTCAAAAATGTAACTTTGTCAACAAAGACTGAAGGTGCTTCTGGAAAGAACCATCATTTCTGCAATCATTTAGAGGTTATTTATTCATTTGGTGTCAAAATACCGTTGAGCTCGTCATCTTCAGTATCAGTGAAGACGTAGTCCAGGAGGAAAGCAGCCAGCTCGGCACGCAGGGATTGAGAGGGCAGGTGGATCAACGTTTGGAGGGCAGGTTCAGAGCGGACCGAACTCACACTGTACAACAGCATCAAGTCGCACAAAAGCTCAAATGCCTGAAGATGGGAAACCACACAAACTTTATCGGAATCTCTAAAATCTAAATTCAGATCTGTAACCTTTTAACAGAGTTTTTGAGCATGTAAAGGCCGACAAAAGTGATTAATTCCTAAACAGATTGGTCAGTTTGAGAAATCTTTTTTGTGCCCTGCCTTTTAACTTATAATAAGCCACTAACATACTGTCATGGTGTTCAAAAACATGGCTGCACTGTTAGTTCACATATGGGATGATGCTAATTGCGACAAGGCTCTTACCTGATCTCTGATCTCAGTCTGGTTCAGAGACAGACATGTCTGACAGATTCGGCAGAACGACTGAACCTCCTTCTTCAGGCGCTTCAGTTCCACCTGAGACAGAGTGATGGAAGAACAAAGAACAGAGAAGGAGAGAAATCTAGGGCTGTAGTCTCCTGATTGATTAGTTGGTCGATATGCTCTCGTTCGACCAAACTGTCATTGGTCCAATAATTGCTGTGTTACTTTCATAAGGAGAAAAGTGCTGCACAATAGCCCTCCAGGATTCCAGAAACGGGAGTCAACCTCTGCCTCGTTACCTAGGAAACTATTAGTAGAGTAACTCTGTTTAGGAATAGGGCATTGTGTAATATGTTTGTGTAACGAGTGGGAAAGAGCGAGCAGCAGGAAAGTGACGGTGGATGCGAGCGGAGCAGAGGAAAAAGTTAGCAGTAAGTTGTCAGTCTGGCAGTAAACGTACAGTACAGAATACAGTGTGACAGTTAATAAATGCTAAAAGTGCTGGAAAAGTGAAGGAGGTTAGCTCCAAAGTTAGCAACAATGGGGTAGCCTCACCTAAAGACACAAAACAGAGAAATAGAGAACGGAGAAATGTGTGGCTGCTGAGTTCACTGTGCACTCTGTCCTGTTACATCCAACAACCCGCCCCCTAATCCATTAGTTGAAGATTATGTACGATTTCAGTCGACCAAGATTTTCTTTGGTTGACTACAGCCCTAGATAAATCTTATTTATGTGTATATATGTGAGTGTAGGACAGAAACGAGGTACTCGTATCCCCTGGACTATCAATTTAAATTCAACTCTTTCATACGGCTACAACTAAAGATTATTTTCATGATCAATTGATGTGTTGATTATCCTCTCGAGTAAGTGATTAGTTGTTTGGTCCATAAATTGCCAGAAAATGGTGAAAAATGTCAATCATTGTTTCCCGAAGCCTAAGATGAAGTCTTAGACAGCCCACAACCCAAAAATATGATGTTCTGTCATAGAAGATGAAAATATATATATAAAATATTCACATTTAAGAGGCTGTATTCACAGAATTTGGACATTATTTTCTTAAAAAAATGACATAAAACAATTAATCAATCATCAAAATAGTTGGCAATTAATTTAATAGTTGGTAATTAATCAATTATTCGACTAATCATTGAAGCTCTAAAGCATAATGAAATACAACTTTCACCACTGTTGAAGTGATATATTTGTTCATTCAACATGTGGGTCAAAGTATGGAGTTAGTATAAGTTAGCAGTAAGTTAGGCCTCCCAGTATTGATGGATATTTCTGATATTTCCCATTAAATGACTCTTCCTGCAAACTACACATGCAATCCTGTTGCTAAAGTCGTTAGAAGCAAAGATAAAATGATCTGCCACAGATAAAACTCAACAGCATGTTTCCTTGTTGTCTTAAACTACATGTGGGTGTTTCTATAAGTGTGTGTTTGGCAGGAAGAGAAAGTCGTCAACTTGAGTGATGAAAACAGAAAAGGGATGGAAATAACTAAACGTGAGGGAGGTATGTGTATGTGATTTCTCTGGAACGCTGTTTAGATAAAAACATAAATGGTGACATGACTAATAACGACGTGTTCGGCGTGTGAAACTGAGAGTGAGAGAAACACAGCAGAAATGTCGAAAATGAGCACTGGGAGTTAAAGAGTGAAGAAAGAATGAAACAGAACAAACAGTAAAGTGAAACGGTAAGAAAAAGTGTGAACCAGTGGGAGATAAATGTCTGTGTATCACCAGGGGACTCGGATGCTTACTAACAGATTGTTGTGTTAATTGCCTGCTGTCTGTGCAGCTGGTGAAGTGGTGAACAACTCAGATGAGTAGAGCTTCACAAACACACAGGAAGGCCTCCAACATGGCCGCCACGGGGTTAGCTGTGACGGCGACAGTTAATCATCAAAGTTTGGTTTGTCTCATGCAGGTAGACTGAAACTCTCTGCAGGACGTGCACAAAAGACTTAGAGAAGGTGAAACTATTTATAAACATTGAATGAATTACAAGTGTTGTCCAAGATTACAAAAAGTTGTTTTCAGATGTCACATGATCACCTCGTTTGGCGCAGAGTTGACCACGTTCACTTTGGCCCACATCAGGTGGAAGGCTGCACACCTCAGAGCCGACACCATGAGCTGGAATTACACAAAGGGAAGAAAAAAATTAGCCTCCATTTGATTTTGGTGCAAAACGTACTTCACAATTAACTTTTCCGAGCAGATTCTTACCTACGTAAAAGCATTACAAACTAGAGATACATCGACTGATCGGCCGTCGATAAAAACCATCTGGTTTTCAGCTGATCGGCCCCAATCAGTCTCATACATCCGATTTTTAGCCGCACTATGGTTCACGTCGCACACACAGTTGCTACGGCACAGACAACACACACAACATGCACATGTGTGTGGCAGCTGTCGCACAGACAGTAAAGCCACTCACACACAACATGTCGTTGGTGTGGAAGTTCTTCAGCGTGAATGAAGACACAAAGCTCGCAATTTGTAATACGTCTACGTCCAAAATAAGCCGTGGAGGAACAACCTCGGAAACATTTGGACCAACTAACTTAATCAGAAACTTAAAAAATGTCCCGGTGAACAGTTATTTAAATAGTTAATGAACATACAATTGAATTTCAATATTCCATTAAAGAAAAGTTACAAAAATGTTTGTGTATGTTGTCAATTATAGTTCTTAAAAAGAAAGGAAATATATAAAGAAAGAAAGAAATGTTTTCTTTCTTATTAAATTCTTTTGAAAAAAGAAAATTGGAATCGACGGGTCAGACATTTAAAAAAATCAGAAATTCGAATTGTCAAAGAAAATTGCAATCAGTGCGTCTCTATTACAAATGTCTAGACGTGAACGCCCTCGTTAAGAAAAGAGTAAATTTCTGAATGTGGTTGAGCTAGTTCACCTTATTTAACCCAAACTCAAATTTTTCGTCCAAATTCAGATGTGACTTGAATGTGTAAAAAGTCAACAAACAAAGACGCCATGAAAACATGCCTCCATTGAAAGGCAATTAATAAAATTTACATGACGACAGAAAACCGTTTATAAACCGAGTCAGGCCCACAGCTGCTAATGTTTATTGCTCTGCTGTTTTTCCTACTAAAAAAAAAAAAATAAAATGGAAAGATGTATTTTAGCACCACATCTCATCTTATATCATTCACAAAACACAGAGCACTCAGACGTTTGAACCATCATATGTTACGGCCGCTCTTACTACTACACAACTCTGCACTCAAATATCAAACTGTGTGCATTTATCACAAACCTCCTTGTCGAGGTCTCTGGACTCCATCTTGTTCTTCAGGAGCTCGAGACAAGAGTCAAACAGCTTCCAGCCTGTTGGGTCTTTGGCACTGAAAACAAACAAACAAACACACAGAGTTCAGTGTAAAGAACAGTCTGTACTACTGACGTGTATTATGACAAACACACACACCTGCTAAGTGCTGCAATCCTTTTCAAGGCAGTGGCTGCACTGTATATGTCATCATCATCTGCAGTACCCTGGGTACACAAAAACACACACACACACACACTCTTGAGAACAGAAGGTACACAATCTGGGTGTTTTTTTTTTGTTTCACACCAGAAACAACATGTTAACTAAAATCAACTCATTAATTAAAAACACATATTTCCATTAAACACATTGGCAGTTGAGATTTATCACTCTTTCTCAAGTCTTTGAGCAGTTTTTTTAACATTTGTTTTTCTTGTTTTTGTGTTCTGGAGCACAATCCTGTGTTTTCATAGCTTTATTATATACACAATAGGTGTGAATGTCCTCGTGTAAAAGATTTAGTTTAACTGCTTTATGCTTTCAAAGACAACTGAAACCAAAAATAGGACAATTAGTTCTGTGTTACAATATACTATTTTTACTAAAAGACATTTAAAATGAATTGTTTATATAACTAATGTAAGATAGATGCATGAATTGTTATTTCACTGTACCAGCACATATGCAGTCATTATACAGAGAGCCATATTTGACCGTGTGCAAGCTTCACCGCCACGCTCACCCACCTGCAGCAGGTCACTTAAGTAGGTGCTGAAGCACTCGGTCAGGCTGTCCAACAGCTGGCTGAATGCCAGATGTGCGCGGGAGGAGAAGGTGTAGAAGTCAGAGCAAAGGGTGCTGGCCAGGTGGGCGCAAGCCTCCAAGACAGTGGCCTCTGTGTGCTTCTCCACAATCCCACATATCTGAGACAGCAGCAGGTCCAGATGCTGGTGGGGACAGGAGAGAGAGAGGAGGGTGAAGGAGGAACATTTTCTCATTTTGTTGAGTGTATTTTTCCTTAAAGGGGAAGTGCGCTGATTTTATAGGTCTTAAGGAGAACAACGGCATATGTGAAGAAGTTGTATAAAGCTTTGGTGCGAAGTTAAACAAGACGTAACTTGCACCAGACCTCGAAGCCCGCTCCTCATCGCTGCTTGACGCCAGTGGCTCAAGGTTATGTTAGCAGCTACTGGTGTAACATACCTGAATCTCGGATCGAACTGTTAGCGGTTGTGCAGCCTTGAGGGTAATGTAGGCACCAGCTTTTAACAAGGAAGACGAATGCTTGGATTAAAAAGGACAATAACTATCTGTGCTGCATCGATTTGTCCCATCATGAGTCCAACAATGTAAGAGCAATGCTAAATATTCAGTTATTAATTGGTTTAAAAAAACATTTACATTGTCTTGTTGTATTATACATTACTGGGTCATCATACAAGATTAACTGTGAAGCCCTAAACAGGACAGAAACCATTCAAAATGTCTCTCTGAGCATCAGCAGCCCAGAGTCCTTTCTATTCCTCTCTTTTAATTTCTCTCGTTTCTTTGCCCAACATATTAGGCCTTCATCCCAGAAACACATTTACAACTTTAGAGTGAGTGCTCATTAAAGTAGGTGTAATGATTCAGAGGGGCTGTGATGTCATTTCTGAAGAGATTTTAATGATTTATTCAGTGTTTATTCAGTCCTCCACATTTCTAGCCCTCCTACCTTCTCCAGCCACTGAGCGCTGTTGTACATCTCCAGGTCAAAGTAGAGCGGAGCTTTGAGAAGAAGGGTCATCATCTTTGCATCTGCTGAATACTGCAGGTCAATGAGGGGAAGACGAGGAAAACATTTTTTTTTTTTTTTTTTCCAAATCTTAGTGCAATATGAGGTAAAAAAAAGGAAATGTGTTCAGCATATACTTGTATACCTATGACTTGTGTCAATGTTCTGACATCTGCCAGTTAAATTATGATTCTCACTAGTGGTCACGATACTCAAGCTGACCACAGAACAGATCATGATACACATGACAGTAATACAGTATGATTTAAATGTATTCAAATCAAGTGTGGCAATGAATGAGGCGATGCTGCTGTTGCTTCACTGATGTCTTCCACCACATAATTAATGGGAGATCCTTCAAATAAATGTTTAGCAGTTTTAACACACAGTATTAAATATAACATTATGAAACAACCTTGGCCAGTAGTTGTGGCAGTAAGGGGATGAAATGTGTAGTGATACGTCTCCGGTCTTGCTCCTGGATCTTCTTATCCTTCATACTCAGGATCTAATTTCACAGGAACAGTCACAGGCCAACAGTTCAAACATGTACTCATGCAAGCGTACAGTGTACAGACAAATACATTAAAACTACTGCTCAAGAAAATATTCAAATACTTTCAATGTTAAAATGCTACAATATGCAACTTTTTGTCTAAACACAAATCTTTGCATGAAGTGGGATGCAGCCTAGGACTCAGAAAACAGATGTATGGAGACTCTGGATGGATATACTGATATTCAAACCCATTAATATATCCATCCAGAGTGATAGAGCATAATTTAATATATTCAATTCAGTGCTGCTGTACCTTGAAAACCTAAAGCTAAGAGTTTCTATGATGCATGAATTTCAAAGGAAAAACAAAAAATGACATTTCTTTCGCCCCCGCAAGCTTTCACTGCTCCATAAATTTGTGTCACCACCTTCTTTCCCTGAGTTCTCCCAACAGGTGGAGTTGCCTGTGCTGCCTGTCTGACGGCACACATCATCAACTCTATGAGAGCGCCCTCCTCCTCATACATCAAACCTGACAACAAAGAGGTACAGACAGGTGCAAAACAAAAAAGGAAAAGAGTGGGTGATGGCTTAGATGGATACGACAAGTGGCACATGTTGACAGAAACAGAAAAAAGAAACATATTTAGCTGACCTGATGAAACATGAGAATGATCTAAATTATATGATGACATATCAGCTTTAAGCCGAGCTCTCAGCTCTGAATTGGGGCTCAACTCAGCCGTGAGTGCAGTTTTGACTGCTTGACGTGTAATAACAGTCTCTTCTTGTTCCTCACCGGCTTCCTGTAGCAACAACGCCGTCATAGTCTCCCAGTCTCTCAGCTCCGAGCCTGCCACACCCCACAGACTGTCCACCAGGTACGCGCCGTGCTCATGGAACTGTCAAACGAGTAAATGAGGCGTTTTAGGCTACCTACAGGAGATCCACAGCTGTCAAGCATTACTAACCTTACTTCTCTACAATGACAAAAATAGGAAAATAAATGTTCAATTGCTTTTCTGCATAGATCATTCAGAAAGTATTTATAGTTATACAAGAGTATACAAGATTTTACAGTACAGTAGTTTATTCATCAGACAGAAAAATCACTTTTACTTGTTTTTATGGGCAGATGTTTGATTATAAAAATATAATTTCCACTTAAATCCTGCAGCTTGTGGAGCATTTCATGAGGAATTCAGAATGAAACATGACTTGAACATGTCATATTGTTATGGGTAGTATACATTTCATCATGAAAATGTAAAATGGCAAATTATCAAACTCCTGCTATGGATGCAAACTTGGAACCAAATATTTCTGTCAGTCAATGCTTCAGATCACATCGCCAGTGAAGATGTGCGAAGACATAACCTGAAAACTTTTTAAATTTTGACATTATTAAATTCCAGTATGAAATTCAAAATAAACAAAAATCATACATTCATAAAATTTTCCATGATATTTGTCAATATGTTCTAATTTTAAGGGAGAGCGACAGATTGACTCGTATAGAGAGGGAAAGAAAAGGAAGACTACCTCACTCTGGATGTAGAAGGAGATGAGGATTTGAAAAAAGGACCCATTGTCACTTTTATCATTCTCCTGGTTGTCACTGGTGATCACAGTTTTCAGCCTAACACACAGACACAGACACAGACACAGACACACACACACAAGAAATCACTTTATATTAACCAAAAACTGGTGACACATGGAGGCTGTGACCTAAACTCTTAAAAGTAATAATAAAAATTATATATGATATGACATATGATACACACACACATATATATATATATATATATATATATATATATATATATATGACAATAAACTGCATGTAAATGTGAGAAAGTATTACTTGTGTCAGCCATGCTTGCTTTCATGTGCATTATAAAAACTAAACCAGATATTTTCCTTACAATCATGAAATGGTTTTAAAGCTTTTCATAAGAATGTGCTACTCAAGCCTTGATGTGATGATTTCATCTACAGGGCCTCACTCCGGCCTGCAGGGCCTGACTCTGGTCTGCAAGGTCTCATACAAGAGATGTTGTAGGTTCAGAGCGCCAGGCTGGGAGATACGGCGGTAACCTTGGACGGGTAACAACAGCTGCCCACATTGTTTTCCAATTAGAGTTCATTCTTACACCAAGTGTCCTTGTTTCTCCTCTCCCTGGTGGCATGACCTGAGCAACTCTATTAGAAGTGATTGTTTTCCTGTTTGTGCTAAGTTTTTGGTATGACTGTATCCATGTGTACACTGTGCCAAAGGCTTCTCCGACATCAGATATTTGTTCTCAATAAACTTCATATATTCAAGTAAGTATCGACTGGAGCCTGCGGAGTCTCTTCAACAATTATTCAACAAGTACAATATTTTCCCTATCAATACAGAACGAGAAATATAAAAAGTATCTCCTTCACAACTTGAGTGACAACTGTTACAACTCTGCCTGTTAGTGTGACTGTGTGTGTGTAGAAATGAAGGATGAAAGTGTACTTGTTGTAGAGGAAAACACCGGCTGCGGACGCCAGGCCTCGGTGTGAAGCGTAAACCAGAGGATAGATGTGACCGCATTCCTCCTCTCTCAGGCCTTCCTCTGTCCTTCTGCATGTGTGCACACATACAAACAGATATTACAGGAGATATTATAACATTATTTAATTTACTCCCGTCAAGTAATTTGTATTTATATTTGAAAGGATTTAAAGGTGTACTGTGTAGAATTTAGTAGCATCTAGCAGAGCTGACTTGGCAGAAATGTAATATAATATTAGCATGTTTTAACTAATGTATAACCTGAAAATAAGAATCATTGTGTTTTTGTTACCTTAGAATGAGCCCTTTATATCTAGATAGGGAGCAGGTCCTCTTCCACAGAGGCCTCCGTATTGTGCCACCATGTTTCTACAGTAGCCCAGAATGGACAAACCAAACTCTGGCTCTAGAGAGGGCCTTTCGCATTTTTTGACAAGTTTCGTAGCCACTGTAGGTTCTCCTACATGCTTGGAAGGGGAGGGGTATTCAGTTTGTTGCAATCTGCAACCTCACCACTAGATGCCACTAAATCCTACACACTGGTCCTTTAAAAACAGCTCTTATCATTGACTGGTGCTGGAGCAGACTTGGATGCAGTATTATGTAGGATTTTTGAGACTGTATGCAAACCTTTTTCAAACAGTTGATATAATTAAATGTACATTTAATAATTATCTGTGGCTTGAGTCAGTGGTGTGAGATGTTGCACAACGTGAGAACTCATGACTCACACTGTGAATCATCAGCAACGATGACAAAGAGTGTCATCACAGTTATGAGTAACCAATACACTTAATCATTGAGAAGCTTAATTTCATTTTGGACAACCAATATATGCAGTATTTGGTTATGTTTATCCTCTATATGTAGGTAAAAAAAATAGTGTGGCTGAGTGTGCACTACTTTTTTAGATGAGAAATGTTTAGTCAGGGGTCTTGAAGAGTTTCTCATTAAAGGATAGTTTCACAATTTTTCAAGTCAGTCTTAAAACAATAGTCAGGTGCAAATATCAACATATGTGTAACATATGTAAGTGATGGGGACAAAATCCACAGTCCTCAAGATAATATGAGATTTCAGTCATCTGAGTTAATCAAATAAAGTGGATATCTTCTACAGTCACAGTCTTTTTAATAAAAAGTCTCTGTGTCTTGAGGAAACAATGTTTTCCTTTTGAGCTGCAGTGGAAGGATTGTAACAAGAAGCAGGAATTTGGCACTAAAAAGACTAACTGTGAAAGATATTGACTTGATTTGACTATTCGGATGACTGATGCATCATATTAGTTTCAAATAAATAATGATAATAATTATGAAGGGATCTCTTAATGGTCATTATGAACAGGAGGAATGATTACAGTATTATTACTAACGCTCATTACTAATGCTCTAAACTGCATTTGAACAGAATGTTTCTGGAACTAACGCTCAAAATTATCTGTAAAAAACAAGGAAAAGACATTTGTCTGAGTTTGTATCAGAACAATGTAAAATATTAGTCTGTTTGAATATCCTAAAATTAAATTCCTGTACTGAATGTTGCAGATGGTGCCACCGAGAAACCACCAGAGACAGAGAAACCCCTCACTGTTGGATCAGCAGCAACAGATTGACCACTTCCACTGCCACGTCTGGGTCCTTGTCCAGCACCATGCTGAGCATCCTTTCCTAAACACACACACATACACACACACATTCAGATATGTAGTAGCACAAACACAGACATGCACAATCATGCATGCAGACAAACAGGAACAATACACACACACACACACACACACACACACACACACACACACACACACACAAACCCACTGATTAGGAGCTAAGCTGTGGCATAAAAACCATTTATCTGCTGCAACACATGTGGCTTAGGAGGGTTTTTATGTGTTTGAGAAGAGCTTATTAAACGCCAGTAATTGGCAGCAATTAACGCACCCAGACACACATCCAGACAAAGGAAGAGACCATAACAACAAACATGAATGGTAAAAAAAAAAACATCCAAAAAAGGCACAGAAATAAGGGGAGGGGTCACAAAAATACAGGCAACAAAATAGAAACAACAACACAATACACTGAAACAATAGATTAAAGAGAGATGCTGAGACAGGCAGACAGGCCGAAAGAAAGACAGATGGGGGGGGAAAGGGAGGGAGAAAAGAGGCATTAAATGAGGTTTGATTCCAGTCCAGAGGGATGCCTCACTTTAAATCTGCTGGTGAAAAGCTCCAGGCGGCCAATGAATTCCTTCTCCTGGAACAGACCCTGCAGGGCGCGCACACACTGCAGACGCACTGGACTTTGCTGAGGGAAAGAAGACAGAGAACAGTAACGCACACTTGATAACCTGCATGCAGACTACTGCCCAGGTCTGTTCATAGTGGACATTTCTTTGTGGGAGAGTGTGTGTATGTGATCCTGCATCTATTTCCAGATATTCTACAATTGTGTCTCCTGTGAGAGTCGCAGCTTATGAAGCATGAATATTAAATAAAAAGCTGCTAAATTTGGATTACCCAATTCTCGATACACTGCATTCCTCATCATTGCTAACTCCACTGTTGGCTTGTAGAGGACTGCAGACATATGTGCTACTTCTGTGACACCTGCTGTCATCAACTGCAGGTGGTAACACAGATAAAGGAATGACATCATAGTGACATGTTTTTAGTGCGTAGTCTGTTGTCTAATCCTGTGTGTGCTCCACCTTATCATGCAGGGTCCACCCCAGGTATTTAAGACATCCGTCACTGAGGAAGTCTTCAGGGTCCATTTTCACCCACATGCCCATCTCCTCAATACATGCCGCCCGGATCTCAGGCAGCTGGTCACGGTAACGGTGCACAAACACACCACGGAAGGTGGCATTCATCATGGAGGACAGCTCTTCTCTGTTTTCCTGCAGCTACAGTACAAACATAAAAACACATGCACACAAACGAAGACTGTAAACAAATCAGTAACACAGTCACCCGGGACTCTCGTCCATGTGTTCAACCAACTGTACGTACAGTCTGTGGTTCACCTGGCAAACCAGTCCTCACAGCTAAATATGTTCCTCATGTCCAACTTTTCTCAGGTTTTTATAGTGACCGAGGATTGAATTTTACCATTTCTGTATCAGTCTATATCATTCTAGTGATCCATATCTATCACTAAGGGTAGGGAAGCAGGAGAATGATGTATGATGATAGCAATATTATCATAGACACAAAATACATTGTTTTGCTCCTAGTGTTACTTTACCAGTTGTGATATTGATCTAGTCACTTAAAGACCAGTACCTTATATCAAGGACAACAGGTAGTACATGCTCTCTCTCTATCTCTCAGAACTTCCATATGTTACAATGCATGAGAACAGCATAGGAAATTAGAAAGAGCACATTATACATACAAGGCTGAACCGTCTCAACTGTCACCCAAGCTGGTGAGCAGGGTGAGAGAGCTGGCTTTCCATTTTCCTGGAAATATGTCTGAAAAAGTGAGGTCGTCTTATATTCGGGGTTTAGACTATTACATGTTCACAATATCAGATATTCTTTTTGAATGGATGAAGTACCGGTGTAAAACTGACTCCTACATGGAGTGTTGCATTATGGGTTGTTTGTAGCCTTGATGTTGCTAAGCTAGCAAGTGTCTTAGAGTCAGTCAGCCCTGAATTTGTTTGGTAAGTCCAGTTTAAACCTGCAGGAGTTTCTGAAGGCTTGTGCGACATGTTTTTCTGCCACGGAGGAAATAAATTCATGACGAGTGAAAATGAGTCCAAAGCGTCTTCTGATGTCTCTACTGTAGAAACGGATACGTCAAGCTGCCAAATACCACTGTCACAGATGATAAGGAGCTCAAAAAGACAAACAGGTAGTCTTACAAATGCTAACTGCTGGAGAAAATAATTCATAACCGCTTCCAAGAGCCTGGCAGGAGAGTGTGAGTATATAACTATACTATACTAGTTATATTCAAAAAGTATTTTTCCAAAAAGAGGTGTTGGAAAACGGAGGTCATCTTATATTTGGGCCATTATGGTACTTTATATTGATTGAAAAATCTATTTAGTTGTTTAAAAAACGATTATTTCAGTCCCATCAGCCAATAAACTACCTGTGTCCAACACACATGAACTTGGGAAAATGTTGGCTTGCATGCAAAAACTGTCTTAAATATGTGTACTTGAGTTTTATTGCTTTGATCCCTTAGAAGATATTGCATCATCCTTTGTACCATTCCCCACGAAAACAGAAAGAAATCAGCACCTTTAACACCCTGAACTACATGTGTATGAGTAAGTGTTGTGTGTACGTCACCTCACTGATGGTGGCCTGCAGCTCCTCCAGCCTGTCAGAGGCTCTGTCATGTTTCCCCTTGCTGTTCTCCATGTTGTGTCTCCGCTGGGTGGTCTGCAGCTGAACAGACACTATCACAGCTACTTCCACCAGCCCAGTCATCAGCTTCATGGCTTTAAAGAGAAATACATTGCACACTGACAAGGCTGGACAGCACAGACAGAGCTACCTGTAAGCAGGGGAAGAAGCCACCCACAGTGTGCTTCTTCAAAATGCCATTGTTTACTAATAACATTTCAGCTATGCAGCACAGATTTATTACTTCATCCTCCTGACTAAAGCCTTACATCCCTTTTTAGAGAGAAATTCTTTGCCAGTACTGTACTTATCAGCCTAATGGCATAATGGATAGGCTGTGTAGTTTGGTTGAAAAGAGGGAAGAAGTCACATGAATGAGCCGAGGATACAAAAGAAACTACAAAGGCAAGCTGGATAAGAGTGCACTCTGAAAGACAAAGGAACTCCTCTAGCAACTAAAACAGATGTCAGCTGAATGGAGCAGTTTCTTCTGCCTCCCAGAGAAGCAGGAGCAAAACCTGTGGTACCACAGATGTGGAGTGCAGGTTTTCTTCCCTACCAACAACTGCGGCAAGTGATTACAATAATTAGCATACAAGAATGACAACTAATCAAAAATATTGTCCTTTGTGAAATCAGTTTTCAGTAAAGATGTGAAGATTGTACCGATATGCTTACCAAGCAGAGTGCTGGTGTGTCTGAAGGCTCTGACTTGGGAGTCAGACAGCCCAGTGAGCAGAGCCAGCAGGGAGGGGAAGAGGTACTCATCGTAAATTAGACTGTTCTGACAGGAGCGCACCAGAACACGAGCAAACTCACACAGGCCGGCTTTGAAACGCTTCAGTTGGGGGCCTGGAGTGCACAGAGGGTAGTTCACTGAATCCTGGAGGAAGAAAGGAAACAAAAGAAATGGAGGAAATATCCCACACCACACTTTGTACAGTTAATTGAAGCAGAAATCTGTGACTTGCTCGGCTAATCACGAGCACATCATCGCCAAACCCGTGATTAAGCCATTAATGTGTCCATTTATCAGCATTAGTGTAATTAGTGTGTTCCATCAAGCCGTACTCCAGGGATATGGAGGTCACTCCACTTTTTCAACTAATTCCAGCAGGATTATTGTTAGTGAGTGAGGGGACGACTAAGACTGTGAACTAAATTCAAACCTGCAGATCTGTAAAAACAATCTCTCTGTATTTTAATGCACTGGGTGATGGCAGATGAAAATAATATCCAACAAAAACACAATTTACTCCTATTTGAGAAGCATTTTTTCCCTAAATACTGCTCTGCCTGGCTGTTTTAGGAAATTATTTTTGCTTTTTAAAAAATGGAACTATATATCCATGACTCATTTTTGATCTTTTATGTCTACAGTAGGAACCAATGGATCTGGAGCTGAGTGCCTTAGACTCAGATAGGAAAGTAAAAAAGTATTGGTCTTTTCATAGGATTTGTTGACAATTACCAAAATACAGAACATCCTTCAAACAAATCTGAACTACTGTTTTCCTTGAGCCTTTCTCACCTCATTGAACTCTTTGGTTAGTGTGCTGATGATTTCGGCATTCTCCATGCTGTCAAGCATCTCTCTGCTAACCACTCCTGGAAAAAAAAAAAAAAAAAAAAGACATAACGTTCCACATTAGAAATTGAAGTGAAATAAACACCTGAAAATAGATAACACACAATTCTGTTTCTTCTTCTTGACCCAAAAATTAAATTACATGCTTTGCTTTCTTTTCATTTTCATTCAACACTCACAACATATTGATATGTTGTTGTCCTTCGACAGAGGATTAACACAGCCTCTGTATATTGCATTGTTAGCATACTGGGAGATCAATAGTTGACTGCTGATCATTGCCTGTGCTGAAATTGGAAAGATAATCTGTTGAACTCTGACCCACAGCCCCCACTTCCACCTCTTGGCCTCCCTCCTGACCTCTGACCTTTGCATCCGCAGGACTGAACAATGAAGTTGATGAGCACCAGCAGCCCCGCCTCGCGGCTTCGTTTGTAGCTGTCCAGCCACTCGTCAACCACCGTCTTAAGAATGACAGGGACACAGCAGCCAATGAGAGAGCTGCACTCAGATCAAAAGGCTGGAACATATAGTAACAATATTACACATACACACATGATATATATATATATATATTATTTATTTATTTATACACACACACACACACATATATATATATAATTTTACATTGCTTTTATCTTTTTCTCTGTAACGTGTGGGTTTGTATGCCCTATCCTTGACCCCCACCTTATATTCTCTGCTCCCTCTAAATTACAGTTTTATTCACCAATTCTTTTGCATAATCATTTTAGCCAACCGTGGCCGTGGCACCATAACACGGACAAAGACACTTCACCTCAGAGCATCTGTTGTTCCTCTTATAATGGGAGAACCTCTGACAAGAGTAGTAACCTTGACATACAGTATAAATAGTCAAATTTGAACAGAAAATACGTGAGGAGACATTTAAATTTTGTGAACAACAGTTCAGAATCACCATCTGCACTGTAGAGTTGCTCCATACTGTAGTAGCAGACTTTATAACTGCTAACAACACCTTTCATCCTCTATTGTTATGGTTATGGTCCTTTTTTTCTTGTTTTTAGCAAGAAAAGACTGGGCATGCACAGCACAACAATGGTTGGGATGGACGTGTGCTGCCAATCATTGATTATGCGACCCAACGAAAGCACTCCTCCCTCTTCGCATATCAAAGGCAATTCTGTAGGGTCACATCAGTCAGCCACTGACAGCGACATGATAATCTCTCTCATTGTCTGCTCTTACAGGCTTGTTTCTCTTCTTATTAGACATGCTCCCATCGGTACCTCCCTCTCTTCATATGTTTATCTCTATACCCCCAACCCCCTTCCTTCCATGCTCTTCAGTTGAGGGTTTGCTCACCACCATGGCACTCTTTCCAGATCGGACAGCATCATAGATATCCTCTGCACTAATACCCTGGTTCCCCTCATTCAATCTCGTCACAGGCCTAGGAGAGGCCCGCCTGGAAGTCCCCCGGGAGAGCTGCTGCTTCTGCAGGGAGGGGTCTGGAGGAGCGGGGATGGGACTGCTACTGGGGCTGGACGTCACCCTCAATGCTGTTTTACGCCTGGGTCTCTTGGGTGGCTTGGGATGAAAGAGACACAGAAGGGCAGCTCAGCAGGGGATTCAGAGTGAATTGATGTAGTCAACAGAATTAATGGTAGCTGTGGCGAGATAAGGTGAAGGCTTGAATCAAATACCTACCACAGTGTTGCTGTTTAGATCTATAGATTTAATTTCTGTTGACTGTTAAGCCTTTTCTTTTACAATAACTGAGATATGTTCAACAATGATAATCTCCAAGGGATAAACTGATTCAACACCCAAAATCCTACAATAATTTGACAAGATCATAGCCCTGATCTACTGCCTGGTGAATAACTTGCATCTAAATAAGAGTGAATAATTTCGGGAGAGAATCAGTTTATTTACCAGAGGTTTGGGCAAGGCCTGTTTTTTCCGCTTTGAGGCTTTCATCGTGACCTCAAAGTCACTGCCAGAGTCTGTGAAGTCATCCAAAGCATCAAGGCTGAAGGGAGAGGGAAGAAAATTGACTTAAATCTTGACATCAACAAATCATTATTACTAAGACTAACAAAATTACAGAGCTCATTAGTTACCAGGATTAAATTCTTTTTTGGATAATCTGTGCATGAGTCAGTAATTCTTACCCTCATGTTCCCTCATTATAGTCTCAAGTTATTGTAGCAGACAATAACTTAACACATTATAGAGGTGCCAGAAAATTACTCAATTAATTCCCCCAAATTAATATCATTATCGTTGTCTTTTGATTTCCTTTAGAGCTGCAACAACTGATCGATTAGTTGCCAACTATTACAGTAATTGCAAACTATTTTGATAATTGATTAATCATGTTGAGTTATTTAAGAAATGTCCAAATTCCAGCTTCTCAAATGTGAATGTGTCATGGTTTCTTTACTCCTCTATGATAGTTAACTAAATACCTTTGGCTCGTGGACTGTTGGTCAGGACAAAACTGTCTTTGTTAAACACTCTATGTTTGACATTTCTCATGAATTTATTGGATATTCACGAAAATGAATGATTACCTAATATTTACAGTTTGCTCAACAACTATAGATTTAAATTTTACTTTGACTTGTGATGGGTGTCTCTTCAGGTGAAATGAATGAGTGAAACCCTTGCTAGGCTTGGCTGAAGTTACCTGTCCCAATCTGAGTCTCCACCTGCCATGTTTGGTGAGGTACCAGAGATTGAAGAGTGACTTTGAATAGCTGGTTGGCTGGTCTTTGCTAATACTTTAAAAAAAACCTATTGTGTGGGAGAGAAGACAAGATTATCTAAAAAAAAAAAATCACCTACACACACAAATGAACATTACCTAGCTAATGGCATAGCCTCCTCCAAAATATCCTTAAAATGTCCGTTAGCTATTTGACAAGCAACCATCTTGCGTTTTTCAACAGTAGGTAGTTTACATCGTAAATTCTGATTTAGTTATAGGTTAACTTAGCTACACGATGTTTTCTAACTCACAACTAGTTATATAACAATTATTCGGAGAAATATGATAGCCATTTAGTTGCTAATTGGCGTTAGCTTTCAAAAAAAAAAAAAGATGGCTCGGTAACCTACAAGCTAACGATCCCCACAGAGGCAACTTCAGCTTCAAAGATAGTAGCTCGCTAACTCCTACAACAACAAAAATCATTAGCAAACTAATGACACAATTTATTAATATGATTATTATCAATACTTTCCTTTCTTGTGAGGCTTTTTAATCGGGATTTTTTTCTCTTTCTCTCGTTGACAAAATTACTCGGAGGACGCGGTAAAGTACGCAAAGCGATTCTGGATGCCGATTGGCCAGAGCCCCATCACACGAGAAGATGATTGGTCCTTCAAGAAGAACTCTTGATTATCATTGGTCATTCCCGCCGACATACGTCATGGTACTTTTTTAGTTTTTCGCTTTTGTAGGTTGAAATGTGTAACAAAATAATAAACTTTCAATTGAATTTTAAAGTGTAAAATCGATTCAGAGTAATACATACACATTTATTGCAATATTGCAAATATTGCAATTATTTTTTTTCTAAGCTCACATTAAAATTTACTCACTCTATTATATATTTATACATTTATATTGTATTATACTGTATATGTGGAGAAATCTCAAGCTGTCTGCTCTGTCTGCCCGTCCAGTTTTTTGGGACCCTGAGGTGGTTGGCTCAGCTGCTCCCCGCCCCGCCACCGCAGGCTCCTCACCCCTCTCCCCCTGTCGGTCCTCTGCACGGTCCATTGTTCTGTGTTTGATGGACTAGGACCAGAGTCAAGCCAGTCAGGGTGAAACACATAACTTCTGGTCAGACATTTCACAATAAAATGGCTATTCCCAAGGCAAACAATGACTGACAATAATACATTAAGCCCCTCATGCAATGTTATAGAAATTCCTATTTCTATTATTTCCATGTAGCCCAAATAATGATAAAGACCGCAAATTTTATTTAATCTTTATTTAATCAGGCAGTCTCATTGAGATTAAGATCTATTTTCCAAGCAAGGCAAGAGAACAAGAAACATTCATAAGACAAGAACACAATCACCAGACAGAACCAACGAATCATTATTACTAAGACTAACAAAATTACAGGGCTCATTAGCTTCCAGGGTTAAATTATTTTTTGGATAATTTGTGCTGATGAATCAATAATTTATATCTTCCTGTACTGTGGCATATAATAACATGACACATAGAGATGCCCAGGAATTACTGAATTAATTCACTAAAATAAATATCATTATTCCATTTCTCATCAGCCATAAAGTCTTTTCTTCTCAATTGCAAAGATGTTTAACCAAGATTATGGAGCTTATTATTGTATTACCTTTTCTCCCACTGTAAATGTCAATTTCGCACTGTACAATAAATATTATTGTGGACCCAGGTGTTGCAAAGCAGCATCCTTGTATTTCCCCCATTATCACCAATCTTATGGATCAAATGTGGGATGAAGTCATTTCAATCTATAATGTCATTATTTTGATTTTGGACTGAAGTGTGAGAATATACTGTAATTCGGGTTTGTCTTTGTTAAACACTTGATGTTTGACATATTGAATGGTTTTAAAGTATAACATCATTTTTGATCTCTATATTTGAGCAAACAAATTAATGGTTACCAAAAATTTTACAGAATACACAACAACTATACATTTTAATTTTACTTTGACTTGTGATGGGTGTCTAGAGCTGAAATGCATAATTGAAACATCTGCGTTAGCTAGGCTTGGCTAAATTTCCCTGTCCAAATCTGAGTCTCCACTTGCCATATCGTGGTGAGGCACCAGGCAGAGGTGGCCCATAGTATAGGCCACATAGGCAGTCCCCTAGGGTGCCAAATGACGGAGGGGGCACCAAATAAGTGGGATATGTTTTTTTTTTCTTGCAGACAGGTGTGCTTGTATACAGCTTTTGGAGATATGCACTTGCTCTACCTTCTTAATATTTTTCCTCTTTTTCCCCATTGACCTACAGGGTTTTCATCTGGTTTCATTTTCAAAGCCTTACTGGTCAGTCAGTTTTCACCTGACAACCATCAAACTTCATTTTCTACCTCAGGCAATGTCACCAAACACTCACTGAATGGCAGCCTTGACCCCCCACTTGCCTTTTAGTCTGGAGGACTGTGGGGACTTTGTCTGGGCCGGAGGTACCATTGTTGCACTTCTAGTGTGAATGCATATATTCACTATTATTACACTTTTTGGGGTCTCCAATCTAAAATCTCACCCAGGGCACAATTATAATCAGGGCCTGGCACTAGTGATTGAAAGCTTGTTGCATTACCTTTTTGTGAAGTTGAATTTTGCAATGAACAATGAATACAATCATGGACCCAGGTGGTGGCCAGCAACATCCTATCCATCCATCCATCATTTACCCATTACAGTATCACTAGTCTTGCTGGTCAAATGTGGGGTGAAGACATTTCAATATCAACTGATGTTATGTCTATTAAACATGATGTTTCGGGAAAATGAGCACAGGATTTTGTGTGCGACACAACATCCTAGTTGATACTGATGAGTAATAAAAGTACCAAAAATTAAAAAAAACATGGACTTTGCAATGAGACAAATGTATCAAAGAAGTTACTGCACCGATATTTTGAAATGTTTTTCTATAGCAGTGGTTCTCAAACTTTTTCCACGACAAGGACCCCCAAACTGACACAAATTAGACAACAGATCCCCATCTGATTTTTGCTTTTAGATGTTTTATTACAAGAAGTGTGTGAAACTAAAATAGTCATACATTGTCATTTTGTTACTTATGGATGGAATTGTAGTACCGAGGACCCCTTTGAACTCCCTCAAGGACCCCACTTTGAGAACCACTGTTCTACAGATTACTATTCTTATGCATTTACTTTGAAAGTGAATCTCCCTCGTGTTCCGGTGTCAGTCCTGCAGGCTTCACACAGTTTGTCTGTTTGATGATGCTGAAAGGGACGGGAGTGCCCCATTCACTCTGCCTTTACATTTACGTACAACAGCGGATCTCCCAGGAAGGACAAATTACCTGGACACGGAAACATATGTGTGAAAAAACTAGATGCATCTGTTCATTGCACTTATCGGGGAAAACTATGACTGTTTTAAACGACTGACGATTTGGGATACTGTTACTCGTTTTACTTTTGCGCGCATCTAAACCGGCCAGTCATTCATTCATTCATTCATTTATTTATTTATAAGCTGCTGCACCCATAGTCTGTTTTTATATAAACCCGCCCCCCCACCTGCTGTCTGGTGGAGCCCTGCGGTGAGGATGGATACCCGGCTATCTTTCCCCAGGTACCCGCTGCTGGTGCTGCTCTGCGCGGTCGCTGCCCTGTCGGGGACCCGGAGCCCCGTGGCTGCTGCGGGGAGGAGCTGCTCCGAGACCCGGCAGGTGTACTCGGAGAAGGGGTACAGCACAGGCACCGCTCCGCTGACTCAAATCTCCGGTAAGACTCTGCATTTAGCCAGCGGAAGGGATAAATCACACAACCAGACTGTTTATGGAACTCATGTAGCAAAAGTCCCACTGTTATCTATTTAAAAATATAGGCTGCATTTTAATAAAATATGATATACTGTACAGCTAGATGTCGCAGCAGAAATGTACAGTAGGTGCGTCAGCATGCTCTAGTTTGTCTCAACAGGGATAAAAATACCATCATGCACATTAAGGTCACTACAAACTCACTGCTCAGCACCATAGATTCATCTCAAAGCGTTATGGGAACATTATAGCAACATTATGTGCTTTAAATACCACAGACGCACTACAAATCAGAAAGTGATATTCAAAAGTACAAGGTGGCTCAAAACTCACTAATAAGCACCAGAGGCACAATGTAGGAATATCCTGGTGAGTTTTTCCCTCAAGAGAAACAATGCAGGGTGGTTTAAAACAAATTACACCCGCCCCCTCCTCCCCTCTGTGCTGTTTAAATAGGATGATTAAGGGGATGAGCAAATTGCCAACACCGGTGCAACAAAGAACCTCGCCCCTAATTAGTCTTTGCCTAGTGGCCCACTGCTAAATCCGTGCATATACCCATAGGCTCTGTTCACTGGTGATAATCTTATCTGCTTGAATGAAAAGATATCATATGGATTACAAACAGTTGGGTTTTGGTTAATTTGAAGTTTTGGTGAATGGTGGTGGTGGGGGTTGGATGGTGGAGAAGAGGAGAGGGGGAGTAAATTTTTAATGGAAATTTGTGAAAAGTGAGGGAGTAAACGATGGAGCACTTGAGTGTCTGAAGATGTAGCCTACTTCTTCAGAGGAGGTTCAGCTTTGCATGTAAAGCAGTGAGAGAATGATGGTGTGTGTGTGTGTGTGTGTGTGTGTCTGTGTGTGTGTGTGTGTGTGTGTTACCCTCAGACCGACCTTAACATACATGTAAAATGCATGTATACAAATAAATGCAGACTTTGCAGAGCTCCGCTGTGTTGGGATTTATTTTGTGGCTCAGTGTGTGAGTCACTCAGACAACTGCAATATTGATTGATTTAGTGTGTGTGTGTGTGTGTGTGTGTGTGTGTGTGTGTGTGTGTGTGTGTGTGTGTGTTGGGCTATCACTGCCTGAGTCTTGGCTCACTGTCCCGTGGGCCAGGGGAGCAGATGGCCGGGAGAGCGAAGGATGAAGAGAGGCAGTTTAGAAATGGAAATAGAGGGATGAGAGAAGGCTAATAGTGAGATGCACAGAGAGAACAAAAGAGGCAGAGAGGAACATCAGCGAGGGTGGAGTTGGAAGTGAGACTTTCAACTGTATTAACAGCAATAATATTTGTGCGCGAGGTGTAAAATTTACTTAAAAGAAAGAGCTCAAAAGCTTATGCACATTAAAAGTCACCCCCCCTCGCCCCCCGCTGTCGTTTGCATATCATTACCTCTGACATATCAAAGACCCAACCTGAGCTGACAAAGACAGACAGAGTGAAGCTGAATAATTCATGCAGGGAAATTACAATTTTCTATCACAGCCTTATCTTTGATAAGATTTCCCCACAGTAACAGAACAGACTGATGAGTGGAGGAATTGACTGTCTCACTAGAAACGCCTGTTTTAACCTGATAATAGACCCACCTGCGTTATTATAATAACAACTGGTCTTTGTTGAGGTTGAATCAAAACATCACCACATGATTATGATGATATTACAAGCTGCTGTATTATGATGAAGCTTAATCCACATATGTTTCTAAACATGTGTGATCAGTCCTAACCTTTCATTCTCTGCTGGCCTGCTTTTACCTTGATCCAGGTGAGCACCTGCGGCTCTGTCCTCAGGACTACACCTGCTGCTCCAGTCAGATGGAGGAAACGCTGGCTCTCCAGAGCGGGAGGGACTTCCTCAAAGCCGTCGAAGACAACAGCCAGTTCCTTTTGACCACCTTTACCCAGAGACACCGCAGGTTTGATGGTGAGAGTCAGAACTCGCACAGTTAATAACCGTTTGAAACATTATGTTGTTTGAAATTGATTTTTAAAAGATTTGTTCTCTTCAGCGGGTACAAAAGTGTACTCGACTTCTTCTCGTTTCACCCTCATCTACCAGGTCAGTGGTGATGAGTGACAGCTCATTAAAAACTTATTAAGGATCTCCAACTGCACAGTTCCTCTGAGATGGTCAGATGTCTGAGCCACAAAATTGACTTTAGAGGCTAAAAGCACAGCGATGCATGCATATTGCAGAGATTCTAGCAGCGTTCTTATTTATGTTTTATCAACACATGAGAAATCCTGAAATTAAAGGGTACTCTGGTGATTTAGTATTGCACTTTTATAAAGACATATTATATAAAGAATGATAAAAATCGAAGCACCAGACTCCGAAAACACCGGATATTGCACTGCAGACTTTCTGTTAATGGCTTGTAACCTCCGGGCCAAGCTTAGATAACCCTGATGACATCACTATGACATCATCATGGTTATGAAAAACTCCCTGCAGAGCCACAGAAGACATAATAAAACTGTTATTTTATTTTATTTCAGGCTTAATAGGACTGATTGTGGCCAATAAACTGACCTTCATTTGTAAATTCAGTGCAGTTCCCCTTTAAACAAATGCTCAGTGTAGAAAACCTACCTAGACAGGTTAAGTGACTGTCTGTATTTGAGAGAATTTAGCCCACGTTGTCTGAAATACTGTATGTATGGCTGCAGGTTTGTAGCAGTCGCAGCACAGAGCTGCATTTACACTTTCTCCTCCTACCTGCTGTGGACTGGTATCACCTTTTATATAATGTACATGATGAATCATTTAAAGACACTAAAGCAGTGGGAGACTGCATATGAGTGTTAAATATTATTTTAAATGGAGTACATGTTGTTACACTCATTTACCATAGTGTAGGATCTGATGTAACTGTCCCTGTGAGCTGTTAATCTGAGAGGGGGAGGAAGAGGAGGAGGAGGAGGAGGTGAATGGGTGCCTACATGGAGACTTCCTAAGATATCAGGAGAATAGAGGTGGCTGACAGATTCCTATCTAATCTTTGTCCGTCTGTTTTTCTGCAGAGTTCTTCCGAGAGCTTATAGACTTGTCCGAGAAGTCTATGAACCAGATGTTTACCAAGACCTACGGGCGGCTCTTCACTCAGAATGCACACGTTTTCCAGGAGCTGTTTGTGGAGCTTCGTAGATATTATTCTGGTCAGTTCAGTGAGTTTATCCTCCTCAGCTGCTGTTGATAGAAGAGGAGATTTGGAACATAAACTGTATATTCAGATCGTCAATTGGGCTTAGCAAGGCGATGAAAATGGGTAGATGTTGCCACATATAGTACGACAATAAAATAAGTAATGGTCACTTTAGACAGTCAGAGGAACACATTTGAAACCAAATTTCCTTTGCAAAAAACAGTTTGGCAGTTGTTTGGCTAATAATAGAGCTGTGACAAATCCTTGTTTTACTGGTAGTTTAGTTTAGTTGTATCCATCTACATCCTTCTGGTTGCTGGTAAATCCACAGTGGCTCTGGACAGCAGTAAAGCGGCAGTATTGTCTTTTGAGGAGTATTGAAATGCCAAGAAGAATTTAACGGAAAAAAAGAGACAGAGAGAATTGGAATCCCATGGATGCCAGACTGTTTCTATTTCTGTTCCGAGTTGCTCTGTTTTGGCATCACAGCCGCTAGCTGGCAAGTCTGTCTGCAGGCTGTTGCTGCTTAGTCAACCTGTCTTTGTCTGCCAAACAGCATGTACGGCTAATTTCAGGCTGCATAGTAGACTACAGATTGGAGAGTCGCATATTCAGAATCTGTCTGCCAGTTGACTAATGAACAGACACTGACAAGCACCAATGCAGAATTAGAGGAATAAACTAGGAAATAGAGCAATGTGCACAACGTATTATGATACTTTTGTTTTTAATAGACTATATAGATTTCAAGATTTAGTTTATTTTCATTTTCTTGTGCACTTGCATACACAAAAAACGGAAATGCTGTTCCTCCTAGCCCACAGCAGCGCAACAACAACAGAAAGGATAAAGATATATATCTAAAAATTCCCTTAAAATATGATAAAAACATGTAAATCCCAAAGAGAAAAAAACAAAGCACAAAACAGTCAGCAGCACAGGGCATTAAAGTAGATTTGAAGAAAAAACATTGTTTTGTGTTGGTTGCTTTTGGCCTTTATGTCGTCTGTTTGTGTCAATCTGGTGTGTGTCTGTGCAAAACTATCAATCTTCCTCTATTAAACTTCTTCGTAAACTTTTTTTATTTCATTTGATTTTAATATCCTGCACCAACTTGCACCTAAGAGCTACTGTGTGGAAGTGTAGTTGACCCAAAAATGAAAATTCACCTGTTATCTGTACCTTCTCATGTAGGACTAGTTTGTAGGAGCACTAAATGTGATGAGTCCCCGTAGTTACAAACATCTCAGCCTTTTCTTTAACTATTGAAGTTAACAGAATGATCTTTACACAGCATCAACATGGCATTTAATGGAATATCTAAAGCAGTATCCATCAAATTTCTCCAAACAGCTTGTGCTGTGTTTTGTGTAGCCAAACAATTACACTGTATGACAAAAGTCAGATAAATTTGTCACATTATTTTGTGTATTTTCTTTCTTGACACACCTTGAATGGGCCTGACCCCATAAGCATCAGTGTATCTTTTTTAAGATGCAGTATTCCTTCAAGCTCCGGGGTTCAATACAGACACACACTGTTATTTTTGTCAGGAAACAGATGTTATTTGACAGTTGCCCTTTTGTCCACAGGGGGAAGTGTGAGTCTCACAGAGGTTTTCTCAGACTTCTGGTCCAGACTGGTGGAACGGGTCTTCTCTCTGGTCAACCCTCAGTACCAGTTCAGTGAGGACTACCTGGAGTGTGTCAGCAAACACGCTGAACAGCTGCAGCCGTTTGGAGACGTGCCCCGCAAACTGCGCGTACAAGTGCGTGACTTGTGATAACATATGTTAACACCAACAAAACAAATAGCTTTGACACACTATAACAACACATCTAGTTACAGAGGATGATTATGATCAATGACTAATCTTGTTGTGATCTCTTGCCTTTTCAATTCAGGTGTCCAGGGCTTTTATCGCTGCCAGAGCGCTATCTCAGGGCTTGGCTACTGGCCGGGATATTGTCAACAAAGCAACAAAGGTGAGTGGTTCCTTGTTCTGCTGTTTAAACTGCATTAAGTAATCATAGTCTTTCATAAGCTTAAATTTAAAAGTGAGGCCTTAAAAGGGAAGAGTTTTCCTTTATAATGCAGAGGGCTTTACAACTAGGGGACATAAAAGTTAGTTGAGAGCCTGAACATTTACCTTATTTGGCCAGTTGAAATTATGAAGTTGTTAAAGAAAAGACTAATCAAAACTTGAAAACAGAAACTCTTATCACCAGCAGTTGCTGATTGCTTTGTCCTGAAAAGGTTAGACTCATTAATGTGAGCCAGGTAAACTCAACGGATCACACGATGGGTTACTAAAATGAGAATACTTGTTTTGTGCGCAAGGTCAAAATTCTTCAGCAACTCTGGCAGCGTTGTGACGTTTTATTCGTTCATTCTGGCCCAAATCTTCCATCCATTGCTTTGTTTTTCAGCTGACTGCAGATTCAGAGTGTGTGCGCGGCCTGATGCGTCAGTGGTACTGCCCACTGTGTCGAGGCATGCCCTCCCTGCGGCCCTGCCACTCCCTGTGCCTTAATGTCATGAAGGGATGCTTAGCCAATCAGGCTGACCTGGACACCGAATGGAACAATTTCATTGGTGGGTGATGGGAGGAGGCGGGCTTTTGGGAGGATGAATAATACATACTGATAAGTTATTGATGTTGAAGTAGGTTTTGGGTCAAGTGGAAGATTTATTTATATTTTAGTTGTTCATATTATGTAGTTCCAGAGGACCACAATACTTTATATGGATTTCTTAGATCCTCGACAAAAATTGGTCAGCTCAAATGACATTTAACTACTTTCTGAATTATTATCATTATTAAATTGAACATACCTAAAAGTAGAATCCTTTTATTTCTCTCTGTCACTCATTTACTTTCACTTCCTTTTCCCTCTAATTAATTCCTCCTCCATTAATCATTCATGCTTATCTGCTCCTCTACAATTGATCTGTCTTCCGATGTTTCCTTTCCCCTTTCATCAAACCCATACGTACCCTCCATTTTTTTTCTTTTCATGTGCAGCGCTTCCTCTTACCTTTCATCACTCCACCCATGTCTACTGCACCCGAACCTGTTTCACCCTCACTTTTCAGCCACTGTTCTTCTCTCTTTATCCCGCCTCTCTTCATAAGATGTGAGCTTACCTCCTAATTTTACAGTCCTGTAACCTTAATTAACCTGACAAGAAGAGCTAGGTTGAATGTAGTCATAGCAAACTTCATCACCCTGCCATCTCTATTTCTGTCTCTCTCTGTGTCCTCTATCAGATGCACTGTACCAGGTTTCAGAGAAGTTGGAAGGACCGTTCAACATGGAGCTCGCCGCTGACTCCATCTCGGTGAAAGTGTCGGAAGCCATCATGCACATGCAGGAAAACAGTGTCAGCATCTCCACTAAGGCAAGGAAGCAGATGAACACACTTTACTACATACATAAAGCTCTCACTTCTTTAAGAGTTTCTTATTCTAGTGTTTGGTTAATGTATTTCTTTAATGCTTTTCTAGAATTTAACATTTTGGTTTCCATTAAAAACAGCACACTGTCTTGTATTTATTGATCCTTTGAGAATCATCTATCATTTAAAAAAAAAAAACTCTTACAAGTCAAAGCTATAATCTAGTTTATTGTTTTTATTTAATTTAAATTTTAATCTTCTTAATAAGACAACATGCAGTAAATTGACAGGATTTATACATGGCGAGCATGACTGCCTCACAGTATGATTAAAACATGGCAGGCATCCCAGGAGTTAATCCACCAGAGAGACACCCACATCTTGTTAGAAACAGCTTCTGGTTTGTGGTTCAGTAGCAGTGCTTTAAGGAACAAGGAGTTTTTCCTTTACTGCTTAGGTTTTTGTGTTTGCTGCATTTCACTACTACAGTGTGATTGTGGAGGTTATTATTTCACATTCATTTCCAAGTTGTAAGTAGATGAAACATTTTCTTCGCTGGGTTAAATTTGGAAACCTCACTTATTGCTCTTCTTTAATTTGACTCACTAACACTAAAGCTGGCTTAAAGCAGCTATTGATGATGAATCTTGTTGTGTCTTCACTATAAACTGTCTCCTGAAGACAGATATTATCTGTGCAAGAAGTTAATTTAAGATTTCCTTATTATGTTGGGTTATAAAAATGCTCCTGTGACACAGGTTTGTACCCTGGTGTTAATTTGGTTTTGTTTTCCTCAGGTGTTCCAGGGCTGTGGAAACCCCAGGCCAGCTCCAGGACGGTCCAAACGCTCGCCCAAAGAGTCAGGAGGCAACAGGAGGCCTTTTCGCACCTACAGCCCTGAGGAGAAACCCACCACTGCTGCAGGCACTAACCTGGACCGACTGGTGAGGAGGATGCATATCCTGTGTAAACTGCATTGTGAATCTAAAACAGTTTAAACCTGCATAAATTGATTTTCTTGGCCAATTTGGGCAGCACAACAAGCTGATTTGAAGTTGTGTTTTTGCCAACATCTCTGGCAACTGTACAGTACCGATCCAAAGTTTGGACACACGATCCCATTCTCTTGAATGAGAAAATGTGTCCATTTTTAAATTTTTTTTTTTTTTGCTGAAAAAAGCTTCCTGCTGCATTTGGGAACGACACAGATGAGAGCGGTGGGAATAAATGAAAACAGTTAACTTGCTGGAAAACCAAAACAATGAGCTGAAAGATGGTAAAATGCTCCATAAAGCTGAAGGGAACTGCAGAGTTGGTGATAATTTTCTGTGAGTTCATCACTTTCACATTACACATATTTATTTGACTCTTTGCTCATTTAAAATTTATGATGAGTGCAGCTTTAATATGCCCCATGGGGAACTGCAATTAAGCATACTAAAATGTTTACATTACACTCGCAAAAGAGAAAAAGGCAAAGGTTGGACAAACAGGGAAGTAAGCAAGCAGCAGTAGAGTACAAACTTGGTACAAGCAACTAAAAATACAGAGTGCAGCGGTCAGAGCCCAGACAGTATTCCTCTGACCCAAGAGTGGACACAGCAGATAGAACTGCTGGAGGATAACTAAAACCAAGAGCAGAGAGGGAACTAAACATTCATATCTATTTATAAATCTGAAAAGAAATCTGATTGAAGAACTGACACTGAAGCAGTGTCATGTCAGTTTTTGACTTTCCTCAATGTCAGCTCTGCAGCTTCCATATGCTTCCTCCAGCCAGCCATAGCAAACAAGGATACTTTAAAACCAGCCCTGAGTCATAACCAATTCCTTTCCGCCTCCATACAGGTTACTGAGCTAAAGGAGCGACTGCGGCCCATGCGGAGCTTCTGGGTGTCCCTCCCACACACCATCTGCAATGATGAGAAGATGGCTGCCGACGTCACTAATGAGGACCGCTGCTGGAATGGGCAGACCCGGGGGAGGTGAGCAAGATCAGAGCGGAGGGGTGGAGGGAGGGGTTCGGTATAGGCGGAGGAGCGAGCGAGTGAGTGATGGTGCAGAGGTGGAAGGATGCAACAGATGGAACAGAGTTTATTTAATTTTGCCACCACCAGTCACCCACATGCTGTCTGCGTGGGTCTGCTTGCTTTTATGCAAACAGATACAGCCCAACACCACGTATCTGGGCTGGTTTAGAGGCAGTGTGTGGTCTGTAGCTGTGTGTGTGTGTGTGTTGTTAGAGAAATACAGAGAGGGAAAAAAAGTCTATACAATGGATGATTTAGTTTTCATGATGCTTGCTGTTCCAGCTGCATTAGGCAAAAGTTTTATGTAAAAATACCAGGGCTGAAACCAACAATTGTTTTATTGTCAATTAATCTGTTGATTATTTTCTTGTTTGGTCTATAAAATGTCAAAAAATGGTGAAAAATGTTGATCACTGTCTCACAAAGCCCAAGATGCAACATAAGATATCTTGTTGTCACAACCCAAAGATATTCAGTTGACTGTCATAGAGGTCTAAAAAACTAGAAAATACTCACATTTGAGAAGTTAGAATGATAGAATTTGTCAATAAAAATCGATTCAAATTTTTTAGATAAATTGATTATCAAAAGATTAATTTTCTGTTGACTGACTTATCGATTAATTGACCAATCATTGCAGCACTGAAAACATGTAGCAGCAACAACACCCACTGTAGCAGCGTTAATCACAAAGTGTGGAGGCAAGGCTACTATACTTTTTTTGGCTAAAATAATATCATATATGTTACTAAACATGTTGAAATGTCCTTTGGTCATTTCAGTATGTAGCTTTAGGAAGATATGAAGGAGCTTATTCTGTAAATATGGTACAGCAGGGGATTGCCCAAATCTCTAGGATTCATCTTCTGGGGACCACGGATGTAATGGCAATCATGCTGTTAGTGTGTCAGAAAAATAACTTGCAGTTCAAGAAATCAAGATTCAGTGTGGAGATGCCAAACTTTGCTTTGAAAAGATCTGTTTTTGTTTTCATCCTTGTCTGTTTTTAATACATGGATTCCTCTGCGTGTACACACCCAGGTATCTCCCGGATGTGGCAGGCGACGGGCTGGTCAGCCAGATCAACAACCCCGAGGTGGAGGTGGACATTGCCAGGCCAGATGTGAGGACCCGACAGCTGATCATGGAGCTGAGGGTGGTGACCAACAAACTGAGACATGCTCAGAGCGGACAGGACATGGACTTCATGGACAGTGAGTGTTCCTGACAGTCAGTCTGTATGTATTTGTGTAGTATATCCTGAAAGGAGTATTAGATATCAATCTTTTTTATAAATCCTGCATGTGGATGTTGACTCAATGCATCAGTCAGAAATCTCTTTTTCCTCATTCCAGGTGAGGAAGGCAGTGGTTCGGGGGGTGGAGATAATGGTGAAAGGTACAATGATGACTGGCCAGGTTACGGGCCGTACTCACCTCCCTACAACAAGCCCCCACGTAACCCTGCTTCCAATCCCGCAAAGCCTCCTCGTGTCAGAGAAAGAAACGGGTCCAAGTGGAATAGAAACAACGGCCACGGGCGGATCAATTCTGCAACCGGTTGCCTTACTTTCTCCCTGGTTCCTTTGTTGTCTTTACCTCTCATGGTCACTGTCGCCCCCATGTGGAGATAGCTGCTTATTGCAGCCTGGAGGTGAAGGGAAATGTTTGTCATATTGGGAGTGTGAAGCACATAATGAAGAAAAAATATCATTCCATTTGGTTACACCAGCAGAAAAAGACAAAACAGGCTAATTTAGCAATAATTAAGAACCTGTTTACATCACAAAATAAATAGGTTAAAATGAATATTTTTTCCTAATGCCCAAGCCACAAAACAGGTATTATGTTTAATGATTACAAACAGTGCTGAATTAATGATTACAACCATCTTTTAGTGCCATTTTGTAAGATGTTTGACCAATTAGAGTCTTGCTGAACAAAGCGCTGTGCTGGGATGTTCAAGTCTTTGGGAAAAGGGAACAAAAAGACTGCAACAGCAAATGAATTAGTATGTTTGGGTGATGGAGCTGATGTTCTCCTGGTTTGGTGGTCTGTGAGATAGAAATTACAGTAGTCGTGCCAGTCATTACTGTGTAGTTTCAGTGAGCAGCTGATTTGATCACCTGAGTTTGCTCCTTTGCTGATCTTTTCATGAAATTCAGTTAATTTAATCGTTCTTGGTTTCAGTCTGGTCGTCGTTCTTTTTGTCTAATAGAGGTAGTAAGATGTAATTTAATCATTTAAAGCTCCGCATTTAGGCTCTGAAATTAAAAACAAGTCAGCAGGATGACTCTTAAAACCAAACAAGGGGCTTACTTGGAATGTACGTAAAAGCTCAAATTCTTTTTGAGTTACTTGTAATGACAAGAAGTTGTTTAATGTAATATATTGATGCCTTTAATTTATTTCTGTTATATTAATATTCATTTGTTTTTATTGCTATGATTTTTAAGGAAAGGGTTGAGTGTTTTTATCTTCTAAAAGAAGAATTTGTCATGAACTTTCTCTGGTTAAAAAAAAAAAGAAAAATGGAAAAATCAAGTTGTATTTATTAGACCAGTATATCAAACAAATCACAACTAAACACTTAATCATTGTAAAATATTGTACCAGAAGACCAGCTGCAGTCATTCTCTGGTATTTTTCGTCTTAACCAGGGGTTGTTAGTTTTGAGTGTGTGTGTGTGTGTGTGTGTGTGTTTGTATGTATGATGGTTTTGTATTGTTTTTTGTATGTTCTGGTTTCATGTTACAACGTTGAGGTCATGTTGAGAAGGTGTTTTTTAATAGTGCGTTTTTTCTACTTATTTTTCCTAAAAGCAACAAAAGATGATAAAAACACTGAGTGAGCTCACGATGTGATGTAAAATTGGATCGAATGTTTACGGAAAGACTGTCAAGAACTGAGAGACAATGGCTCTTAATTTTCATATGCTGAATGTGTTTTGACGAAGAAGAAAAAGAAAAGATGCGAAGAATGTCGTCCGAGGAGAGTGGACTTAGGGGTGATGAAAGTTTTTTGATTTGATCCCAAAAGAGAACAGTATCAAAGATGGAGAATTAAAAAAGAATGTATAGATGCTGCGAACAGACACTTTTCTGTAGAGGGAAGACTTGTAAAACCCCACTTTGTTGTAACAGAAGCACACTTCCCTGTTCAGTACAAAGAAAGAGAAAAGGTTTCACTCTGAAACATATCAAATTGTTTATGTCAAAGGTGAATCAAACCTCCAAAACGTCTCTCCTTAAGAAATAATCAGTGAAAGAAAGGTACAACATTCAACATTGGTATTAACCAGCCATTGATGCCAGCAGTTTTGTTTGGAGCATTTATGTCAAACTTGTCAAAAGATGGAAATCTCATTTTGAAATGAAACCCTTCGAAGTCAGTGTAGGGACCATTTATTAGACACAAACACAGTGTTATGTTGCACAAATGAAACAAAGTATTTCACAATATTTCAAAAGCAACAGTATTGTAATATGTGCTTTTGATGATCATCATTCAGATTAGTCCGTGGTGGCTGCAATATTTCATTACTGAATTTCAGGTGAATCGTTCTTTAGTACAACCTCTCATCCATTCCCACCACTCGCACATTCCATTATGGTGAAAGTATAGCACAACTTTTTTCATGTTGTTGTAACTGTTTTTTGGTAACAAACAAGTGATATTTTCTGCTTCATTAAAAAATGGAAAAAAATAATGTTGAAGTGTTTTTTTTTTTGTTTTTTTTTTTGTTTTACAAAAGTATTAGAATATATTTGAGTAAAAACCTGGTTCTGCATCAAATA
Source organism: Thunnus albacares (assembly GCF_914725855.1). Taxonomy (NCBI): domain Eukaryota; kingdom Metazoa; phylum Chordata; class Actinopteri; order Scombriformes; family Scombridae; genus Thunnus; species Thunnus albacares. Next base: position 24,090,050 of record NC_058115.1, read on the forward strand.
TGCTCCAACTCCCATCAAAGTCAAGCTTATTCTGCTTTAATAGCAGATAGTTAAAAATAGAAAGATACAGATGTGACAGGAGAGAAGATGCAGAATTTGACCCTTAACATCGACACTGACTTCTCCTTTTAACCCTTAAGATGAGCGGTCTCTGCGTTTGGATCGCCGTCATGTGAGAGCTTCTTGTTATGAGCGAAACAGTTGACGCATCCCCGCTGACAAGGACAGAAAATAAAAGACAATCAACACAACATTCACAGACTACATTTACTGAGGCAGAACATTAAAAGTAAATTCATATTGTATATACACAAATAACTCAATAGACTTGACAGAAAACAGCATTCAGAGTCCATATACTATACATAAAGTATACTGTGACATACTATCAGCGTATTTCAGATTTTATATTGTATGTAATATCTAATTTAGTGCTTTTCTATATCACAGTGAAGTTGGACTTAACTTCAACCAAAAGTGACAAATTATGTTGTTACTTATAACTTCAAAGAAACACACTGACAAATATAAAGCAGCAAGCTCATGAAACTTAAGTATTTTTGAAAATAGTATTTTTGCTTTTATTCTATCACTTGTAATACTATGATTGCCTTCTGTACAGTTGTAGCATGGATGCAAAAACCAGGAAACCATAATTGAACAGTCCGCTCATTTAAATAAACATCAAGAATTGTCTTAGACACCAAAGACAGCTGCACTGAATCAATTAAAATAACATTTGCATGCATAGAATAGCACTTTTATCTTAGCAGTCAGTCTTCCGCACATGGTATTATGGATTGATTTGATTTTTCACCTTCCACAACAAGAAGCCAAGCATTGCCAGTAACAGGAGTCCTACGATGACTGTCAGGAAGATTATCCACCAGGCAACTTTTTGAAAGTATTCAGCTTTTCTCTCGAGGAACACGGTCAGTTTTACCTGTGGACAGTGGTGTCATATGAGTGTGTTGTATACAACAACAGGAGAGTAATGTAAAAACTCAACAAAATCAGTGTGGAGCCTCATGTGAAGCAGAATTTATCCAAAAGTCAAAGATCTCTGTGTGCGCTGTTACGTTCAGGTATATTATCATTACTTATAGAAACAGGCAGCTTTACTGGTCTCCCAGAGGAGAAAAGACTGATGACAAAGTCCATTTTATATTTTATTGCTCATTATATGATAGTGTAGCATTATAAGTGCTAAACTATTTAGTGAAATGTCCATAATTTCTGTAAATGATCATAAGAAACTTGAGCTGTGTTTCAGGAAGGGAACCTTTTAGAGCAAGACAAAGTTATTTGTTTGCAATGTAATGCAAGTAAGTTTTATTCTGATTTTCTGTTTTTGTTCTTGTCACCACAGCAACTGCAAGTAAGTAAGTAACTATATTTATATATATATATATAGATGAATTGAAGTATCTTGAGAAGAACAATCCATGTTAGTTACATAAGGATGATGCTACTGAATATTACTGTAAACATAAACCATTGTCTAAACCAGTGGTTCTCAAACTTTTTCATGTCAAGGACCCCTAAACTGACACAAATTAGACCACTGTCCTCATCTGATAAGATTTTTATTTAAGATTTATCATTGCAGAAAGTGTATGCAACCCATGACCAAAATAGTCATATGTTCTGTCATTGTGTTACTTATGGATGCAATTATAGTGAAAATAAATTATTCCCCTTTTGCTGCAGACCCCCTGGAACCCATTCAAGGACCCCCAAGGGTCCCTAGACCCGAATATGAGAACCACTGGTCTAAACCCCAAGGGTAGATAACTTGAATAAAATAGCAAATGTTTGCATAAATAATTCAACAAAACCTTTGTCCTGGGCTTATCTGCTTTAAGACCAATATTCTCTGGAGAGCTTGTTAGATCGAGAAAAGCATCCACAACAATATCCAGGTAGTTCAAAGAGCTGTAATCCTAAATTGGAGAGGCAAAATAAATTAATGAGTTAAAGTTACACTTACTGCAATAGTTTTGATGGACAAGCTCGCGACAGAGTAAGCCAAAAGCTTAAAGTCAGTCTGAATATTTCTTAAATCTTAAAGCAGCAGCGTTGATGCATTTCAAACATATGTGAAGAAAGTATTTTACATAAATGAAGCACCTCTATAAAAGTAGAATTCAAGAGGCGAGAATGCAGAGTAATCAGTGCAGTACTGTCGAGGCCCACCAGAGGACAGCGTATCTCCACACACTTCAGTCCATCTGAGCAGGTCTGAGGAAGAGAAAACAATAAGCCAGTGACGCCCAGTAACAGATTCACTGATAAGCAGTCGTCAAACCTCCCTTGACAAACATTCTCCTCCATAAATGCCGTCTTACAAAAGTGCAACAAAGCCGATTGAAGTTCAGAAAAAGAAAAGCAAGTTAAATTTATAGAGTAGTTCTTTACAGTCTTTTTATTTGAGCTTTATAATCACAACTTAATTAATAATTTCTTACTATGGTTTTGTATTTCCTTCTTGTTGGAAGAAAGATGAATCCATCTGTAGAGAGGGCTTCATATTCAGCTTCACGTCTTTTCCTTGAAGGGTCATGCAACCCCTTGATATCAAACATTATCAGGTTACATGTGCAACATACAGGCATTGCTTAACCGTCAAGCAATAAAACAAAAGCTATGGGTGTTTATTACCTTTACATGTTTTAGTGGATTGACCTCATTTACAGGTGTGCAGGGGAGAGAATATACATCTTTACTGCTGATCTGAGTCAAGTACAGCAGCCGTTTTCCTACAGAATTCTCCTTTGGCCAGTAAATGTTAAGTGATGCGTTGGCAAAAGATTTCAGTGGTCTGCCCAAATTTATTATCTGTTAATAGACAGAGATTGCACATGTTTATTGGACCTGTTTGTGTGACAAAAAAATATGATTAAGAAATTAAATGCATAGCGAAAATAGCATCTCACCCTAAATTCATATTTAACTTGGGTCCCAATTTCATCCGTTGTTTCTATGGCACTTTTAGCCCTCAAGTTTTTACCAATTGCCACTTGGGAAGGTTTGGCTAGACTGACAAACAAGGACAGAATCTGATGTTATATTATTTGACATTTTCAATAATCAATCAAAAGCATTTTATGCAATGTTTAAGGTCAAATTGATTTGCAGTGAGATTTTAAAAATCACGATATATTTCATTGTAGCGCTGCAACTAAAAATAAATTTCATTTTCGATTAATCTGATAATTATTTTCTTTATCAGTTCATCATTTCATCTATTAAATGTTAGAAATGTTGAAAAATGTTTATCACTTTCAACCTAAAATATCTTGTTTTGTCCCGACCAGCAGTCCACAGCTGAAAGATATTCAGTTTACTATCATAGAAGACTAAAGAAACCAGAAAATATTCACATTTAAGAAGCTGGAACCAGAGAATTTTATCATTCTTTTCTTTAAAAATGACTCATAATGATTAATTGATTATCAAAATAGCTGCCGATTAATTTTCTGTCGATCGACTAACCAATTGATAGACTAACTGTTGCTGCTCTATTTCAATGCAACAGAAAGCTTGCGCTCTGGTGTAGCATGAGAACAAAAAATAACAGAGCATTCTTTATATCTGTGTCAAAAGGACAATAAAAACAGCAAACAATAATTGCATAAAATAACAATTAAAAATATTTCTTACCCATGTATTTGCAGCTCCAGTTCAAAAATCACTTTGGCTAAAGCCTGAACTGGTTGTATATTCTGCACACTTGTTCTGCATCACAAGAATACGAGAACAAGTTGATGATTCATAATTACATACAACACCCTGATCCATGACTGCTTTCCACTCTTATCAGCCTACTTACGTTGTAAGTTGCAGGGTGACGTTGACATCGTTTGTACTCAGTAAGATGCCGGTCGTTGAGAAGATGACATGAAATGTAACCTGAAATTAACAAAATAGCCATGATATTATACATATACATGATAATACACACTGAAACTGAAGAATGACACTCACATTAGCATCTCTTGGGATTGGGTTTCCCAGTTCACAGTCTATATGTGTTCCGTTGTCATTGGTTGAACATGTCACTTGTGTTTTCTATGGATACAAACAGATAGAAACACACATAAATATACAAATGGTACATAATAAATATGCAAAAATAAAAAAAAATCTGAAAAAGTTTTTGATGTACATTGTGATCATCCCAATGATATTTCATAAATATTTTTAGATACTTCTCTTTCATTAAAGTGTTTTTATATACTCACTGATGCTGTACTGGAGACAAAAGCGGAGTACTGAAGAGTATTGGGGGGCGTGATGACTAATTTACTCTGATGTGCATCTTCCCCGTTCCTGTTAGTCACAGTGATCTCCAAGGCTATGTCTTCATCAGAGGGAGTGATGACTGCAACACCATCCTCTCTGAAAACATGACATAACCCCAGACACTGTAAGTCAATGCAGTTTGCAGAGAGTTAGGTTTTGATCACTTGTATTGCTGAGTCTAAAAGGATCCAAGATAGCCATTAAATTTCGTTTGTTTTGATTTCCTTTTTTAAAAAAGAATTTTTATTTACCTGACCAGTGATTTGAAAACATCTTGATCTTGACTTTTGTTCCTGGAACAGAACTTGTACTGTAACTCCAGGTTACTATGGCAAATGTTGTTCCTGCCACAGCCCTTGTTTAAGAAGACAATCTGTGAAAAACAACCAAGCAAAAACCTCCTCTTAACTGTTTAAGTTCTTAAAACTTGGCTTGGCTTGCACTCAAACATAAATATATATTTCTACAGCTTTGATGACAGACATGGACACACACATACTCTCACACACATTTGTACCTCTGAGCTATTGTTTTGCTGCTGGTAGATGTTGAGGACAGGAGTGATCTTGGGCAGATTATCACTCGTCCTTGGCATCTGATCGGAGGTCCACAGAGACACGGTTACAGAAACAGGGATATCATGCAGTGTGTCCTGAACATCTGGCTGCAACAGAAGAGTTTAGTTCTGGTTCAGTGGTCAGTGTGACACTGACTAGTGTTTGAAGTGAAAGTCTAAAATTCTTCATACAGTATCCGTTTTATTTTAATCCTTGAATATAATACAAGTGACTTACTGTATAATATTCAACATTTAGTTTTATTTGGGACATTGCACAATGACACAGTACCAGAAGTTGGAGCTTGGCATAATTGCAGATTTCTCTCCCCTGTCCAGGGAGCTCCAGGTTTCCCCCAGATGAACCCAGAAAGACCACTCTGCGAGGAAACCCTAATTTTCTCCTCTTAGCATCAGCCTCAAAGGTATAATTGAGTTCTGTAGAGGCACATATCAGATTACATTGACTGATACCAGAGAGACGTGAAAGATAAAAATGCTACAAAATATGCAGAATAAAAAACCTTAGATTCAGAGGAAGAAGAAATTTGTTAGGGAGGACATTAATAGAACGTACTCAAGTTGGGATTGAAGGATGTCGGATGTGCTCTGTAGGTAAAGCACGCCTGCACTGTAAAATTACTTTACAAATGTTCGTGGTTAATATAACATTTGATTGAAAACCAATAAGCATTTGTAGTAGCAGTTAGATTATGTTAACATTTGTATTTTTGTGCATCTTACCATCTGCGTTTATTACATTCAGCCTTTGTGATGTCTATTTCATTTGGTGTTAGCTTTAGATTGCTGCTGACACTGACCACTGGCCTCGCTCTGTAACAGACACGACAGTCAAACTGACATAGGAAATGTACAGTCACTCAACACTGAGTCAAGTTAAGTTAGAAGTTCAGAGAATCAGGGTTTCAGCTTGTATACGGTGCTGAATGCAGTGTTATATAACATTATGTTTGAGTAATCACCATCCTATCGACAGATTTCATAAAGAAAGTTTGACTGAAATAGGCAGCTCCTGGACTGAACCATTCATAAATATACATTTCTTTTCTACGTGTTTGTGCTATAAACTGTAAATTCACCTGTAAACAAAGACAGAGTCCGATAGCGACCCAACAGCCAAATCAGGGTACTGATTGTCATCCACGTCCAAGTTGCCGGACAGAGAATATCCAAACAAAGTAATTTTTTTGGATCCTGGTGAGAGTACCTGAAGGTGTCAAAAAAGTTTCAAGCAAGTATATTATTTTCAACACTGTGCTCATATAGTTCACTAATACAGTACAATGTGAAAAGAGCCCAACGAAGACTCCACCTGAGGGAACCTTAACCCTGCCTCACACTGCTTAATATTTTTCTATCAAGAGATTTAAACTGGTTTTCATAACAATCCCCATATTCTCACCTGTGCTACCGGTATGTTGATGCCACCTGATGAGCCGTAGTAGAGGTATACTCGGCCAGAACCATCATAAGGTGCCCCCACAGCAATATCTGTCAGCAAAAATTTAACATAACATTAAATATTACAGCATAGAAACAGGGTAAAAGAGTAAATTAGGGACAACAAAAGGTAGGTTACAAATATAACTCATATTTTCCTAAAGCTGTTTGAAAAAAAAGTCTGCAAAAGTTCAAAAATCATTTGTTTTTCCATTAATATGCTACAGTATATTTAGAATTAATGCGTCATCCATCCCATCCTTTTTTTTTTGAGTGTGTTTACTAGCTAGCAAGAGTGAAAGTTGAGTTGTTGGCACATCCATAAATCCATTTAAAAAAAAGCACGTTACAAAGATATAAAATGCTACAAAATGTAAGGAATAAAAAACCTCAGATTTAGTCTGAAAAATACTGAATCCAGAAGAAGAAGGACATCTGTCAAGCTTTAAAAGCCTTGGCTAGCAAAAGTGAAAGTTGAGTTGTGATCACATCCATAAATTCATTTAAAAAGCAGGTTACAAAATATCAAAAAGTGAAAGCTGAGTCTCATAATTCATTAAAACATCACAACCTCCATATCCATCTTGATTGACATCTCCTATGTTTTCCACTGCAAGGCCAAACATGGAATCTTTATGTCCAGGAAGTCGGATGGGATTAATCGTCTCCCAGTTTTTTCCATCGTCGTTGATATAGATGTAGACTGCTCCTCCAATCTCGCCATCTTTAACAAAGAACTCTGGTGCTCCTACAGCGAGGTCCTCCCACCTAGAGACAGCAAAAAGAACAAAAACAATACAGTAAAACTTACAACAGTCTCATAATATTTGATCAGGGAGATATGTCTGTTTGGTGGAGTTCCACAGTAGTGATATGTTGTGTGTTTTAAAGGAACTGCAGTGTTTACTGTGTGTGTGTACAGTTCACAATCGTAGCAAGATAAATCCATGAATGATAATGCAAATAAAGTACTTATGACTGTACTTTAGACCACATGTCTTAAAACTCTGCAGAGCTGCCCTAAGAAAGGATGTATATTTATTTTACCCCACAATATGAAAGAGGAATAAACAAGATAATTAAAAAATATGTTAATTTTGGAGCTTTACAGTGGGATTAAAAAGTCCTAAAGGAAAACTGCAAACTGTTAGATTATGAGATATCTATTGTGAAAAAGCTTTAGGTTTTAAGGTGATGCAGGAAAAATGTTCACAGAGTCCAAAAATGGAGTGGTTCAGTCTCTGTGAATCATAAATGCACTCTGTAAACTTCATGGAATTGTTCATATTTTGATAGATTTAACATCAGTGTGTGACCAAAAATGTACAATCATTAACATCCGCAGCAAATTTCATGAAAATCTGGTTATTTCTTACTTTAAACCAAAACGCTGTCAAGGGGAAATTCTAGTGCTGAAGGCCGAAAGGTCAACAAGCCAACACAACACTCTGTGAGAATCAGATTACATTTATATAGACGATATCAGTACATTTAACTTTAGGTTTTAAAGGACAGCGAGTTGTAAAATAGTGATAAACTTACCCGTCACCATTGAGATCCACCACTGCCAAATCATAGCCAAAGGAGGAGGCCAGGCATGGGCCAGAGAGGATTAACTCTACAGATAAATTTCTCTTCGCCACAGGGTCCAACTTAATAAATGTCACCTGGCCACTGTAACCTCCTCTGGGTGCTCCTGACACTATCGTCAGCTCACCCTTCCTTATGAGGGCCATTCCTGAGTCAATGGAAAATCCTGGAGGACAGAAAATTTATACCTTATAACAGAATAAAATCAGACTTGTTGGGTACCTCTTAATTCTTAAAAAAGTCTTCTCACAGTTGCAAACCACAACCTTAACAGATGTATGAAGCAAGATGTAACTTGACTACCACAAACCGACTCCGACCAGAGTAGAAACTCACCCAGGTAGCTGTCTCTCTGGATAGGAATGAGTTTTGGGTTAAATGTGCCTGCATTCCCAGTCTCACGCGTGTCTTCACTGTAGATTTCCTTGTTGTCCACGGGCTCCATTTGTACGATTCCTTTAAACAGTATCACATGAGAAAATACAGAATAACAAAACTTAAAAATGCTGCATCATGTGAAAAATGGCATCATTATGAAAGTCATAACATTGGCCAAAACAACAAACAAACACTTGAAATATTGGTGACTAAATAACATGATGGAGAGCGGGTTAAAATATTACTGATCCTGCAGGCCAAAAACACACTTAGCATTTAACATATTACCAACATTTAACTTAGGTTTTATGAAAAGTACAATCCTACAGAAATAAAACCAGAATTATGAGCCCTGATTTTGTCTGTGTTCCTTATAATCTTTTTAAAGACAAAGAAAAATCTAAAATGGATCAAATGAAGCTATTTATATCTAAGTTATATGTTATATCTATGTTATTAATCAGCATATACTGTATATATTTGTCCATTTTTGCTGCTGACAAACAAAACACCTGAGCTGCTGCTGAAAGTTTTATTTTACCTTTACACAGGAAAATAAAATAAATTAAAATATTTCTCATGCTGCAGGCAAAAAGCACACTTTGCATTAAACATATTGCCAACATTTAAGATTTTATGAAAAGCACATTTCTACAAAAATAAAATTTTGAACCATAATTTTGTCTATTTTCCTTAAAATGCTTTAAAAGACAATGAAAATATGTGAATGTTAAAAGACATATACTGTATATATTTGCACATTTTGGCTGATATGTTTTACCTTTCCACAGGTAAGCGCCTGGTGCTCCAAATAACACAGATCTGTTGTCCTTTGCAAAAGTTGCTCCATGACCCTGCTGGCAGTATGCAAACCACTCGTGGGTCTTTTGATGATTATATTGGTGTTCTTCATCACAAACTACCCTCCTCCATGTCCTGCCTTCATGCCCAACCTGAACCTGCAGGTCATTTCCTAACAGGTAGCACTGACCCGTCACCATGTGAGGGCCATCCCTGATTGGGTTTCGGCTCCACTGCCCGTATCGATGAGCACAGGTCTGCAAGGGAAGAGTAATATGATTACAAATGCTGTTAACTGTTTTTTTGTCTTTGAATGTGGAGTGTTTTCCTTACCATTACATTTTTACCAGGACCTTGGCTTGTCACTCTAACTCCCATCCACTGGCCATTTATGCCTTTACTCTCAAAGAACTCTGGAAAAATTAGCAAGTTGAGCTTCAGTGTACATTAAAACACACAGAAGATGACTCATTTCATCAGGTAGAAGAGGCAAACAAACCTTCATTGTTGAACTCAATGGGCTGACAGCGCTCAGATGTTGTTGCAAGATCACATTGATAGACAACACCTGTAACATTCACTTGGTTCTGATGTTTTGATCGAGGAGCTCCTACCAGCAATCTAAGGAAAAAAGACATGCAATGCAGCAAGATTTGACTTAATTTAGTGAAACTTAATCAAATATCTTAATTTCACTCACAGGTTCCTTCTGGCAGGGTTCAGCTGCTGGTGGAAGGCAATAGAAAATCCAAACAGGCTGCCTGGATCTCCATTTTTCTGCATTACGTTCCTGGTGTCCAGGTTGAAAGCTGTAACATTTAAGGTCTGGAGGTGCCAGACACTCCACAGATACACCAAGT